>NC_089747.1:31972542-31985042 GCF_040412425.1 Macrobrachium rosenbergii
GCAAGGGATCTGCCTGGTATCTGTTATCTTTTATTTTTTCTCTCAATCATACTCGCACGTAATCATTCCGTTCGTTTCTATTCTCAAGTTGCACATCTTTAATATCAAGTCTGGCCTTCTTGGCCTGGGCTGAAGAAGGTGACAGAATAAGCCAGTCGTCCAGATACCTGTAGAGATGGATACCTCTCTTGTGGACCCATGCTGAAACTAGATGAAAAATCTGGTGAAGCCTTGGGGGCCTGTTGCTTATCCGAAGCAGAGGGCCCTGAACTGATAAGTTTTCTTGCTGAGACAAATTGAAGGAATATCCTGGAAGAAGGATAAATTGGTATTTGGAGATAAGCATCCTGCAGATCCAGGGAGATCATGAAGTCTCCTTGCCTGTTTGTTGCCAGAACAGACTTTGGTGTCTCCATCTTGAACGTGGTTAGCTGGAGAGGCTTGTTCAGTGCTGACAGGTCTATTACTGGGCTTCCAACCCCCTGATGCTTTCTGTACCAGGAAAAGGCGGCTGTAAAAACTTGGCGATGGTGTCTTCACTATTTCTACAGCCCCCTTGTCCAGCATATTCCGAATCTATTGCTGTAGGGCCTTCTGCTTGGAGTTTTTGCAGTAAGAGGGGAAACTTGAGAGGAAAGGGTGACGAAAGTGGTTTTTGTTGGAAAGGAAGAACATACCCTTTCTTCAAGGTTAGTACAGTCCAAATCTCTGCACCAGCTTTCTGCCACTCTTTCCACTTGTATCTCAGACAGTCCCCCACCCTGGTCTGAGGAAGATGACGGGGGAGGCAGCCTTCCTCATCTGGTGGACACCCTTGATGGTCTCGGGCTTTCATTTTCCGTACCATGAGGGAGCGGAGGAATGATATTGCTGTCGACCTCCTTCTCTTTGTCTACCCCTGGACTGGGAACCCTGCTGATAGTTTTGAGGAAAAGATTGAGCTGCGGTTCTAGTCTGTTTACCTCTGTTGTAAGTGAAGGATTTTCTGGATGATGGTCTGGTAGATGAGGTGGGAACAAAGTATTTAGCAACCTCCATCCTGTCTGAGATTGCCTGGTCAACTAAATCATGGAGAAAATACCCAGACATTTCCGATAAAAGGGCTATTCTTGAGATTTGGCCAACTGTCCAAAGAAATATGTTTCTGAGCTATTGACAGGAGAGAATATTAGCCCAAACATTCACCACATTTTTTTGTCAGATATTTCAAGGCTTTACCTGATGGAGGGAAGAAGTCCTTAATTACAGCCCATGAATCACGAGAAACAGTCCTCTGAATGAGTTTCAATAAAGCCCCTTGGCAGATGTCAACCCAAGAGGCAGCTTTCAAAGTCCTTTCCAAGCTAAGTTCCAGATTCAACATTTCAGAACTAGGGGAATTTGAACCTATTTGCCTTAAGGAGTCTAAAGATGTGATGTTCAATAACCATGACAAACTCCCATTCACGATCCTGGGAAGAGAGGTTGGTTTTTCTGGCACACAATATTTCACTTGTGTAGTTGAGGGAGGAGGTAGCAATTTTTACGATCGAGAGGAGGCTAAGGAACCTTCTCCAGCAATCAACAAGTCAATCCCTTTAATTGATGACTTTACCATCCTAGTCAACAGTAGGCAAATGGAGTGTTTTGTTTTTGTAACTGAAAAAGCCACTTGTTCCAAAAAAGAGTGCATTACCTTCTTTCTCTTCTTTTTCAGGTTCTGGATATTTAAAATTCTTCCTTATTTTCTGAAGAAGTTCTGCAAGATTCAGAGTTTGATATGGAACATCCTGAGTTAAATGACCCAAACTTGATTCCACATCCAGAGAAGCCAAAGGTCTAGAAGTCGATGTTTGTTCATGATAACGTTTGTGGTGTGGAGATTGACTGCAATGGGCCTTCCATCTCTGATGAGGAGGCGAGAGTGAATCCGGAAACGCTTGAGATTTTCGCTTCTTGATTGGTCTTGTTGAATGGTAAGAAAGGGAACGGCGCCCAGAAAACTCATGGCTTTTATCAAGAGAAAACCGAGTCCATGAAGCCGAACTTTCCTGAGCATCATTGTCAAACGAAGGGGTCTAACCTTCAGTTCGTCGTCAGAGGAAAAAGGAGAAGTCTTCAGTTGTCTTTTGGCAGGAGAATGACTGGAATTTACATATTCTGCTTTCTTGTGGGTATCGCCATGTCACATTCTGCTTCGAAAACCATGCAGGATGCAGAGTGATGGTTTGGTGCCTGGGATCCACATAATCTGCTTTCTTGCAGGGATCACCATGCCGCATTCCGCTCCTGGAACGGGAACGGGAGGGATCCGGAAACCATGCAGAACAGGGAATGACAGTTTGGTGCTTGGATTTGCGAGGCACCGGCCAACTACTCTCTCCTTGACATTTCAGCTTAAGGGAAGTGCCATGCTGAATCATGCTTCTAGAGCGTGACTGGGAGGTGTCTGTAGGAGAGCCAGAAAAGCGTCCATGATGAGATGAGTGGCCTTGTTTACTGATTTCCAGAGAAGCAATGTGCCGAGTCACGCTTGTCGAGCGTGATCGGGAGGAGCTTTCGGGAGGTGACTGAGAACGGTGAAGTTTGGTCACGGAGAAAAGCTTGATGAGGAAGAGGGAGGAGAGACAGAACTTCCACTCTGTCGCACACCACTGGGATCCGGTACTGGTTCGGGAGAGACGTTGGGAGTCGTCCTCTCCTTGCCCCTCTAGTGACTACTGGGACCCGGTACCAGGCTAGACTGGATATCACTGCTTTTGCTTTCGCTAACGGAAGCGGCCAATTTCTTGGTTGGGTTGGACGTATCCGAAACCTTGCCTTTACCAAAAACTTTGTTCAAACCGACATAATTTCTTGTTGGATATTGGATTTCTGCTCTGAGGAAGGAAGAGTTGGAAGATTTCTTCCCAGGGTAATGGGAAGCTGGGAGGAAGCAAAAATGGCGGGAGAAGGGATACACATAATGGAGGGGATAGGGTCTATGGGTTGGTGAGTCAGTGTTCCCTTGTCTGACTTCTTAACACCCCTGTTATCATATTTCTGCCACTGAGAAGACCATAGTTTACATTTGTTACATATCAGAGTTATAGAGCAATCTTGCTCTCTGGATTTTGAGCACATGGAATGAGAGTTAACTGCTAATGGTGACAAAAACTTTCCACATTTTTTTCCTTTTTGAGTAATACCCAGACACTTATGGGAGACTGGTTTTGCTGAAGATTTCATAGGGAAAAACACGAAACACACTATGAGAATCACCATACAACACAACGACTAAGAACAAATTGGGGGATGCTGGTCCTGTGGGCATCTTTTATAGCTAATGGTTCTCTCTAAAAGCGAATCTACCATAGCCGTCTGCGCATGCGTACCTAAGGATACTCCTGTCACATGATGTTGTGGGTTTTATTTTAGGAAAAGTACAAATTATTATTGGATTTGTCATGTTTTGGGTGTTCCCTTGGAGACCGTGAAATAGCGTATAAGTTCCCCATTGGCAGAAGCAAAATTAATTGGTTAAATGCCCCTGCCAGCTTTCTTGCTTAATATATATATATATATATATATATATATATATATATATATATATATATATATATATATATATATATATATATATATATATATATGTATATATATATGTATATATATATATATATATATATATATATATATATATATATATATATATATATATATATATATATATATATATATATATATATATAGTTACGTGTGAGGGCTTTGATGAGTTTATTACTTGATTTACGTAATTTATAAGGCCCTGTGTGCCAAGGACACGTAACTTGTCAATGAAGTTACAAATTAACCTCAAAGACAGCTGTTTAAATAATCAAGGTCGCCAGTTGAGGGAAATTAACCTCAACATAAAGAATATGCCGTTAACTAAGGAAATTACGATAAACGTCGCCGACTTCGGATGCAGTAAATCTCTACTCGTTAATATGGTATTAAAAACACAACGGCTCTTCCAAACAATGGATTCGAGACACAAGGCTGCATAAAGAATTTGAAATAACTTACTCAACCTTCCCTAAGTTGCTTCACTGGAATAGTTGGATTACGCTAAACAATAAAAAGTATACTTAATCTAGACTTCGTAAAAGCCAAATGCTTGGGTAATTAAATAATTAGGGTGGCGGAGGGACGAAACAAGGAAACTGGAAATACAGAAAAGGGGCTAGTAATTGACAAAGTTTTGAACAAAACACCGACTTTACCTTGGACGACTAGTTGTTGCGCATACAACGGACATTCGGAAGTTCTGGGAGTGATTCGCCACTTCACTAGTAATATAGACTATAGACAAAGAATAAAGAGCCAAGACACATAGGGCGTGCGTCCGTGACGGCAGGCTGGTTCTCTCTCCTGGCCCGACCTAGCTGGGTCAAAAACAGGGGCATCCGTTCATGCCCTCGGGGGTCTGAAACTTTGTCAAAAACATTTGCCGAAGAGAACAGGTAAAAGAAAGCTTAAGGCCACCTATCATAGAGGTTAATTGTGGAAACTTTTCCTATGGGGTTAAATGCCTAATGCTACCTATCCTGGCTATGAATGAATGTTAAAAGTTTGAATCATCTTACGTCGAACTCTCAATTGTGCCGAGATACAGCAGAAATATTTATATATATATATATATATATTATATATATATAAAATTTTATTCTGCCTTGGTCAGTCTGATATTACTATAAATAAATGCATTATATATATATATTATATATATAGCATATAATATATTTATATATATATATATATATATATATATATATATATATATATATATATATATATATATATATATATATATATATATATATATATATATATTTATATATATATATATATATATATATATATATATATATATATATATATATATATATATATATATATATATATATATATATATATATATATATATATATATATATATATATATATATATATATATATATATATATATATATATATATATTATATATATATATATATATATATATATATATATATATATATATATTATATATATATATATATATATATATATATATATATATATATATATATATATATATATATATATATATGTATATATATATAGATATATTAATATATATATAATTATTATATATAATAATATATATATACTATATATATATATATATATATATATATATATATATATATATATAATTATATGAGTATTTGATTAGACATCTTTAACGATATTTAGATTGATGTCCCATGTTCTTATGTCAAACGTGCTTCTATCCTGACCCTTGTTTATCGGGAATTTCATCATAGAAACCAATTATATTATATAGATAATTAATTATATATATATATATAATATATATATAAAATTCCTCCCCATATATTGTATTTATGCAAGTGGGTTCTTTTCATTGTCATTTATTAAGTGGTGTCCAGGTGTTATGCTGTTAATTTACCCTGTAAATTTATAATTAAAGGAATTGTAAATTACTAGGATTGTCACTTCAGATATATTGAGGATATTAATATATGTTCTTTATATAGTTTATGTCTCTATAGGACATTAGCATGGCTATTCATATAAGTATATAGAAATCAACCATATATATATATATATATATATATATATATATTATATATATATATATATATATATATAATATATATATATATATATATATATATATATATATATATATATATATATATATATATATATATATATATATATTATATTCTTATATTTTAACATGCTTTTTTCCCATTTTTGTATGGAGTTAAAACAGATATATATATATTTTGAAGGACTATTTGATTTGGCTTTGGGGTAGACTGTAGTCATCTTTTTATCAGGATTGATGCCCTGCCTCAACATCGCTTCTATCCTGACCCCGGGAATTTCAGCGTGAAATGTTTTCATGTATATGGAATAGATTCCTCCCCAACCCCCTTTCTTCCAGCAGTGTCCAGTTGTTTGCTGTTAATTTACCCTGGTAGGGCGAATTAGAGTTATATCAGAGACTTACCCATGTGAGATGTTTATGTATTTTAGAAGGTGTTGTAGTATAATATATTATTTTTATGTGTGTATTTAGTCTGTAACACCCATTTGCTTTTTACAAACCTATCTTTTGATTACATATATAATCCCGGGATGTCTACACGGATAGCTTTGGGGGTAGATTAGTGTCTGCCTCTCTGATCAGTTGGCTAGCGTATGTTATTATTATTGAATTATTTCTTCCCACATTATTATTATGAAGTTATTATTATTAGCTTTTATGCTGTAAACCACTGAGCCAACATCTGTTGTCTTTTCCAAATATATTATTATATATATATCCCTGGATGTTTTATTCACGACGATAAAGTGTATGCCTCTCTGATCCAGTTGGCGATTTGAATATAGATAGCTTGCTATAATATATATATATATATATATATATATATATATATATATATATATATATATATATATATATATATAATATATATACTATATGTATGTATATTGTGTGTGTTTGTGTATACAATAAAATATATACACATTTATAAATAATGTGTGTATGTCTGTATTAAGTACCCGCAAGGCATCAAATGTAGATGCAATTCTAACCTCAGTCTTTTGCTGACATACATTCATGTAGCGGAAGGCTACATGCAATGCAAGTCGATATAGTTTCTCGTTTGGATGATCAACACCTTAATTTGCGATACTCTGCACTAGCACTCAAGTAATTCATTATCGGAAAAGTGTACAACAACATTTCTTTTGACTCGCTCGGGGCAAGAAGGACATATAATGTGAAACTTTTCCTTAGCCTTGTAGGTCAGCATTTTCTCTCCTGTTATTCTGCCCCATTATTTTTTTCCAAAATGTTTACGGAAACTTTAGTAAAAATAATAAAATTTTAGGTTTTGAATGGGTGGCAGTTGCTCAAGGGATGGAGGCATAAACTATTTTTAAAATCCACTAAAACTTTGACTATGCTTTGTCTCTCCTTTTTTTTATAGTTTGCATTCTATGCGTATTTTTAAGTTTTGTTATGAATTATTATTAATCATTTGAATGAAATCTAGTTTAACTGGGGAGCAATGAATATGGTCAGGAAGTAGAGGCATGCGTCATGCCCCCATGATAATTCTGACTCTATAGTATTGTCCGAAAAGTGTTTACCTGACAAAAGCTAAAGTGACCCAGGCGCCAAGCCGTCAATTGATATTAATATAAGTTTAAGTTTAGGATAATACAGTTTGCATATAGGGAATATTGCCATCCGGATTCTATACATTCTGATCCTACGACCAAACACACGCATATATATTTTTTTTTTTTTTTACTGTCTCACCTATATATAGGTCTTTGTGCGTGATCTGAATGAATCAAACAGTATACTTTACATATCCAGCTCATACGCGCGAGCACCCACTCACACACTTTTCATGGTTACGCAGATGTTCACGACACCTGTGTGATTGGTTAGAGGTTGTACTCACACCTGAATCGGAGTTGATTGGGGATATGGCGAGGATCAGGGGGGTTGGGAGGGGGAGCGTGTTGAATATGGTTGGTTGGCTGGGGTGCCGGGGTGAGTAAGGGACCTTGGAGTCATGACACATTGTTAGCTCGCGTGACCTTGAGGTTTAATCGGTGGAGCGGTTGTTTAGATTTGTTCGTCTTTGAGGGATGCTTAGTGTTTCTTTGACGGTAATAGGTGATAAACAGTTGAAATGAACATTGGTTAATTATATATGTATATATATATATATATATATTTTATATATTTATATATATATATATATATATATATATATATATATATATATATATATATGTATATATATATATATATATATATATATATATATATATATATATATATATATATATATATATATATATATATATATATATATTATATATATATATATATATATATATATATATATATATATATATATATATATATAAACATAAACACACAAGGAGTATTCGCTTATATTTCATTGCAAAATTTATTCTTAAACTGTATTCTGAAAGCTCTCGTTACGATTGTTAGAATGAGAATTTATTGTTGTGTAATTTTATTTTCCTTAGTAACCAAGCAATTTTTTTGTGAATTGGAATAATTTTTTCAGTATAGGTAGTTATTTTCTTAGTGCAGTGAGGTATCTTGATTTTCTGAGTCCAGTGGAAATGCTTGATTACAGTCTTAGTGCTCTGATTACGTAGCATGAAAGCATGGCTTATAATTTACGCATAATAGAGCGAAACTATTACATTCTTAGCACAGTGAGAAAATAACTGTAATTATATTCGTATCCTAGTACATCCGTTATATTCGATGAAAATCTTCATTCCTCGTATGATAAAAATAGGTAAGCATGGCATTGTACGATTTTATTAGTACAATGAGAAAGCATGATTTTATTGTTGTGAACACATGCCCCTTTTAATTTTTATGTATGTATCTGCACCCCAGTTATATTTATAAAAACTAATCGAAATGAATGAATTTCTCTTGTGAGAATTTTTTTTCTTTTTCGCAAATTGCAATTCGTATTTAATTATGACAAAAGTTCGTACGTAAAAAAGAAACTATTTGGACTATTTATACTCTCTCTCTCTCTCTCTCTCTCTCTCTCTCTCTCTCTCTCTCTCTCTCTCTCTCTCTCTCTGGAACGTAACAATCGTCATGGCGGCGCAAGTGTTCTTCAGCAGCTTAAGGTCAAATGTTATAATTACTTAAGGTGAGGACATTCCTTACTGACAGTCGTAATTGGAACTCGGTCCTTACTTTGAATTTACCTTGGAATTGTCTAGGGCGGAAATGGCTTGGTGTTGTTGATTTAATGCAGCAACCTATTAGAACTTCCAATTGCCATTACCTAGCCATTGTTAATTGATTTCTGTTAATTGATATAGAAACAGCTGGTTGAATGGAGGGAAATCGTACAAGTCGGGGAACGAGGAAGCGAAGAGAAAGGCTGTTGCTGTCATACACGGAAGTTAATTAAATGTATCATTTTAACTCGTGTGTAACGTTGTCGACCTATTGAATTACATTTGATACGTTTCATTTTCTTGAGACTAACTTTAGCTCGGTTTCAGTAGAATTAGGCCCTTTAAGGGGCCATCGTTGCAGTGCAAGAGTCCGTGCTAGCTTCGTTGCAGAAGTATATATTTCTCAGTGCAAGAAAGTCGTTTTGACCAAGAGACTCGTTATGGTACTTATGATGAGTGTAGGATATCCAATCTCTGCGCGTATTATATATGCGTGGTTTATTTACACAAGTTTCACGGGATAAGACTAATGCTCTTACACACACACACACACACATACTGTACATACAGTGGTGCTCTTCCTACATCTTTTTTGATGACGAGCCGCTGTTAATGTGATGATTGTAATCCTATCATAATGATAGTTTTCGTACATCAAATTTGGTTTCCTTGTGAAACTAACAATGTCAGATTAATTATTGGTCTTTTATTTTGCCTAGGGCAGTTCGTATAGAATATAATTTTAAGCTACTTAGTTTTTATAGAATATAATTTATCCTAATTCATATCATGCATTGTGATGTCATTCGTCATTAACATGGTTATTCTATACAGGTTTAAGCTGGAGGCAAGTATAGTGTAGCGCATAAATGTAGTTATTCATAACTGGAATGGCACGGGAAACTCAAAGGAGTTTTTAAGAATGTTTTGCTTATGAAAAGAAGTAGTAGTATACAGTGAAAACTTAAATTTTAAGGGTCGAATATTTATCCTAGGTTGGAAAAAGTGGATTATAATAATTAATCTTTAACTCTGAATAATTTTTTTTAGACAAAACTCATAAGGCTTTAGTTATATATCTGTTTGTGAAACCTAATTGTGTATCATGTCATATTTGTTACTTATTATATTTATTTTTATCAAGTTCATTCTTTTTTACTTAGGCCAACAGCCATTGTAGAGTGTGGAAGGTTGCAATTAAAATTATTTTTATATATATATATATATATATATATATATATATATATATATATATATATATATATATTTTCTTCTTTTAACGTGCTTTTTCCCATTTCTGTATGGGGTAAGCACGATGCCTTCTTTGAAGTACTTTTGATTTGGCTTTGGGGTAGGCCGTAGTCTCGATCGGCTGCCCTGCCTGACATCGCATAGACCCGGCAGCGTATGGTACATGTATCATACCAGACCCAACGCCCTTTCTCCCAGCAGCAAGAAGTTGTTGCGCGGGTAGGTCGAGAGTTCGAGACGTGTGAGATGTTTATGTTTTTAGATGTTTTTGGAGTGGCTTTGTTTTGTGTGTGTATTTAGTCTGTAACACCCATTTGCTTTTTAAGCAAACCTATCCGTTGATTACATACATAATCCCGGGGTGTCTACACAGATAGCAAAGTGTCCGCCTCTCTGATCAGTCAGCTGCGGATTGAACCCACGCCACAGACCTCTACGAAGTCTGAAGCTGCTGCTGTAACCGACTGTGCCATCGAGGCTCCTTATATATAGTATATATATTATATATATATATATATATATATATATATATATATATATATATATATATGTATGTATGTATGTATGTATGTAATGGTATACAGGCATATATAGCGGGGACCAGGTTTAAGGTTAGCGGAATTCCTGGCGGGTAAAAATATTGGTTTTCAGTCGTGATGCCGCTGTATATTCTCGTTGTAAAACCTGCACCCAACGTATTAGGATACGATCTTTGTAGCAAGAACTTCCGGCATTGCAACCGACCAGTAATAATGATAATCGTTATTATCTAAAATAGCATATGTGCGCGAAATGAATGAAGGACTAAACCTAGTCATAACAGAACAAAGGTCAACGGATCACTCGTCATGATGACCAACACGTTTGGGAATTTCCTTTAGCGTTATGTAAACTGCGACAGAAACACGGTATTTGTTCATGTTTTGCAAAATCTAGAATTTCCGTTTGATTCGTTCAAGATTTTCCTATAGACGTCACGTGAAACAGAAAAGGCATTTCCCTATATGCTAATGAGGAGAACACATGGAAAAAAACTTGTTAGGTTACTTTCCAAAATTTTTTCGACTGGAAGCTGTAGTAGTTTTATGAGTGTTTTTCGATATCCAGTCTTCCCATATGAACAGTTTAGCTAGAATGAGGTAGAGCAGAATAAGTTGTTTAACAGAGAAAAAATTATACTGTTTTCAATTGGAACTAGGGGATTGGAAGTCTTTAGAGCAAAATAGACATGAGCAGGACAGGCCTACTTGCCACTTATGTTGTAATTACGAACTTACTTCTCTGGCCTCGTAGCCTGGGTGGTTGCGTAACTCCCAACTGGACGATCAATAGTGAACTCATGTACTTGATATTTAAATCACCGTTGTGGGCCATAATTACGGTGGCGGAAGAGAAAGAGATAAACAGAAAGCACTAGACGTGAGTGGACATCGCACCGTCAAAACGTGTACCATCAAAACGGGAGGGCCTCGACGAGGTAATCCTCACCTTATGGGGGTGGGGTGAAACCATTCGTTTAAGATATTCCAAAGACCAATAATTGGAGCAAACTGCTCGAGGCAGACAGGCGTTTGAGCTGAAACAGTTTGGAACTTATTTTATGTTTTATTAAGATTTCCGACCGACAGACCAACTGATGAGCAAAACTACAGTAAGTGGAGTAATACATCGGAAAACTTCTACCTGATTTCAGTATCGAAGGGTGACGTTTAACAAAAATGGTCGGTCGCAAACGAACGAAAACAATAGGTAACTGATTAACAAAAACCTAGGAAGCACAAACAAAGCAAGTAATTAACCGCATTACGAGAGGCAAGACTCCGGAATCACGTTGCTCAGGCGATAAAGAAAAATAAGAATAACAAAAGCTGAGTATCCTTTGTTCTCACTTCCTCTGTAACTCAACGATATTTTGAATAACGCCTTAGTCAGCTTTATCAGTGTCGCGTTAGTTTGCGGTTAGGTTATTATTATAAGCTTAAAAGTGACGCAAGCATAACAAACGGTATTGTGGCGCCAGAAAGATAAGAGCATTACGTATCCCGAAACTGGGACTTCCGTTTTGATAAACTTTTGTCGCCCATTATCTCAGTTTATAAAAAGTAACCGCAGTTGCAGAAGGTTGAACCTGTGATATTTGATACACTCATGATTGTTATGTGCGATTTGACGTAGTCCAGGAGTAAAGCCGTATGCAGTTAGATGAGTTAGAAATAGAGATGATAGATAAGTAGTTAAACAAATGATATATTTGTGAGGATCACATTGATATCATATGGAAGATTATGTAGGCCTCGTTATTTTTCTCTGATTTTTCTGGACACAGCTTTTATGACCTGCAATTTCATCTCGTTACTTTTACTAAATGGCTAAGTCAGGAAACATGTGTAATCCCTTACCTAATTTGCTAGTCATACTCACGCTATTTAGCTTTAGAATATTATGCAGTTTATGTCATTTACAT
>NC_089747.1:31990042-32057542 GCF_040412425.1 Macrobrachium rosenbergii
GGAAAAGATATCATAGCTGGGATTGGGTTTATATCCGAAGCTAAATAGTGGGAATTGTGGTAGGACCATCAACTGCCTGATAATGCTCGGACCTAAGAGTTACCAGGTTGATAGCTCAAAGGCGGAACTATTTCTTTAAGGCTGGACCACAGATTCCAAGGGGGGTCTGGTTCTAGGGATAGGACTCTCGGCATTCTATCCAGTTGTCCATGATGTGGTTAGGGTGGGGATGATTGTATTCTTGTAATACTCTGTCATAGCAAGCGGGTTTGGCTTACAATTGGGCCAGTCTAATCATGTTTTGTCATCCCCCTGTGGGGTAGGGTGGGGGGTTGGACATTAGGGAGTCAGTTCTCACTTGTGCCATTGGTGGAAGAATAAACCCCATGAAAAGCTGATGATATCTTTTTAAGGTTTTCAGTTTTTTTTTTTTTTCCCTCAAATCTCTATGTTTAGTAGCTGTAAGGATTTGAGTACCCCTGGGCCCTTTGATGACACTTGACAAACTCTGGACCAGTTGTGAATGACTTTTGCAATACCTCTATTGACCAAAAAATTGTAAATATGTAAATAAGTCTGACAAGCCCACAAATCCAGTGGTACATGCTCCTGATAAGAAAAAGGATCCAGAAAAAGAAGTTTCTAGTTCCACATCATCAAAAAAGGAAAACTTGAAGAAAATCACACTTAACAAATATAATGTTCTCCATCTTAACTTCACTACCATTGGATACTGATTATGAAATTATAACCAGAATGTTTGAATGCCATGGAGTAGTAAAGGAAATCAAGATGAATTTTATGGGAGAAAATGAGGAATGGAGTCTTGGGTCTCTTTCACAAATAGTAAAGAGGCCATTCATGCAAGCTGCAACCTGCATAACATCAAGTTAAATGAATCTAACAGCAAATGGGCCCTCTGTGAGAAGGCTCCTCAGAAACTAGAATCTTATAGATGCAGTGACTGGTATGTAAAAGATCCTAAAAAATCTGAATCAGAAGGTGTAAAAGAAAAGAAACCAAAACCCCCTTGTGGCTTCTGGTAACTGCTAAAGTAGAAAAATATATTTTTTTAAGACCAGTAGATATCTTCAGAAGAAAGTAGGTTTCATTAAATCTGGAGATATTACATGATTTGGAAAGAAGACTGTCCTACTTCATGCAAAGTCAAAGACACAGTCTGTCATGCTCACTCAGTCATTTGAAAACAGATAAAGAAATTACCATGGACATCAAGCCTCACCTTAACTTTAGTTATGGCAGAAGAGTAGTATTTAACCCTTTAACACTGACTGGACGTATTTTATGCCGACGAAAATTGTCTGTCGGGTGCCAAGTGGATGTAAAATATGTCGACTACAAAAAGTTTTTTTAGATATTTGGAAAAATAGTTATAGGGCCTAGTTTGGGAAAAAAAGATTTTAAATCACGCGCCTTGACGGATGCTGGGAGTTCACGGATCATGCTATTGTTTTGTTTAAAGCCTGACCCAGATAAAGCATGCAATTTCTTTCTTTGTTCTACAAAGCATCAGCGACGCATCGTCGGAGAGCGATTTCTTGATGCATTCGTGTTTTGCAGAACTTGTGCAAGTGTTATGCAAATTTGTGACGCAAGCAGACGTTTGCAGAGATGTCCCAACGTCGTCAGGACCGTGAAAGGCACGTATTGCCTGTCGGTAGTGAGTGTGTGAGGTGAGTTTTAGATTTGGATGCTGGAGAGGGACCAAGCACCCAAGGTGACCCAGCTTTTCAACGCCGTGTTGTACGACCATGTGTGGCCGAAAGGGACCAAGGACCGCACCCTGTGCCTTTTACGACCCCTAGGAAGCATCGGGGTGTCCTGAGGGGCATTCGTAAGCATTTGGGAGGCCTCCAACAAAAGGACATTGATGAGTACTTGTTGGAGCTCAATGACGAGTACTTGTCGGAGCTCGATCGAGAGCAGGTGGAAAGTCCTCATTTTGATGGCAGTTGGTCACCTAGTGACGAGGACATTACGCCCGATGTCAGTGATGACGAGAGTTTGCCCCCAATGTCTGTACGAGAGCCAGAGCATAAAAGTGAACTCGAGGTCAGTGGTTTCAGTGCTTATGAGGGAGAGTCTGAGGAGGAGGAGGAGGCACCAATTGTGGCTGGTGGGGACGAGACAGAAAGTGATGGTGAAAGTGAGGGAGATGGGCCGGGGGGGAGTGCGAAGTCGTGCCTGCGCACGGGCGCGCGCACAGGCCCGTAGAAGGTTGCAACGTCGCGGCAGCTTAGGTGAAAGCCGTTCGTCCAGAAGTGATGAGGGGGTGGTTGGAGGACCCCACCCCACCTAACATGCACCCATTCATGGCAGCACCTGGACTGACCGTCCCTGTGCCTCTCACTGCACTGGGGTTCATTCAGCTGTTCCTTACGCGGGAATTGCTGGAATACTTTGTTGCAGAGATGGCGGATTACGCTCGGTACTGCCGTGAGGAACTGCAGACGATGTTGTCGTATTGCTGGCGGGGCTGCAACCTCACGGACATGGCGCATTTTTTGGGGCTCCACATTTTCTTTGGAATGATGCCTGCTGCTGATGTCAGGCAATATTGGAGGCGGAATTTTTTTTTAAGTACGCCCAATGTGCCCGGCATTATGCCCTGTGATAGTTTCTTGGCGTTGGACAGGTATTTCAACGCTTTCAACCGAAGGGCCATACCCCGGAATAACCCAGATCGCCTCATCTTAGTCCGCCCAGTGTTGGACTACATTCGTGAACAGTCCCAGTTTCTCGTGGTTCCTTCCAAGAACCTTTCTTTGGATGAGGGGATGATGCCATATAAAGGGTGTCTAAGCATAAAAGTTCACAACCCTAAGAAGCCAGAGAAATATGGTGTGAAGTTATTTTTTATTACAGAATCCAACACTGGATATGTCGCTGACTTCTCTGTGTATTCCGGGGTCTTCTCTACGCTGCGTGACACTGTCGTCGGTCTTGTGGATCGTTTCCGTAACCAGGGATACCACCTGTTTATGGATAATTATTATAACTCTGTAGCCCTGGCCCAGGAACTGTATGAAGCAGGTGTGACCTGCTCAGTGGTAACTCTTCGGTTGGTGGGTATAAATTGGGGCCCTGAATGTCCTCAGGTTCACTCAGCCAGCCGCAACATCTGGCAAGAGGAGAGACAGAGTGGCGGTGGAAGGGAGATGTCTTCGTCTGTTGGAAGGGGGTCCGACTTGTGCCCATGATTACGATGAGTCATGAGCCCATCCAAGAAGAGGTCGTTCAGCGGAAGAAGACACGTCGGCAGGGCCGAGTTACGTATGAGGATTTTTGTGTCCAATGGCCTATTGTCATTGGGCACTACAATAGGCACATGGGAGGAGTTGATCTCTTTGATCAACTCATCCAGTATTATCCCTTCGCCAGGAGGTGGACACAGAAGCTCCTCAAATACCTCCTTCAGTTGGCCCTCCAGAATGCCTACATCCTCTACTGTGGGTACAATTCAGACACTTGGAGGTTGTCCCACATCCAGTTTCTCGAGGTGGCCGGGAATGCCCTCATAAACTTTAATCCTGAAGAGTGGCCTTCCAACACCCTCACATTCCAATGTCCCGTCAGGTAGTGGACCCTGTGTGTCAGCTGCAGGCAGGGGATCACACACTGGAGCCCCTAGAAGGGCTAAGCAGAAACAGTGCCGGGTGTGCCATATGAATGGCAGAAGAAGAGACACCCGGTACGTCTGTCACACCTGCAAGGTAGCACTTTGCAGGATCGGGGAGTGTGGCCGCAAATACCACACTGCGGTCATATATTGGAGTGCGCCTACCCGAGGGACACTGGAGGGCGCAGTGGACCGCCGAAGGGCGGCCCATCTGCAGTAAGGGCGCGTCTCCCTCCTCCACCTGTACCTCGTCATGTCGAGAGGAAAAAATGCAAGACTCTTCAATGGAGGAGGGAGAAAACAAGAATAGAACGAAGAGTCAGGATTATGAGTGAGTATTCTGCATTGATTTTATATTTAATTTTATATTTATTACAAGTTTTTATATATGTATATATTGGTGTTTTGTATATTACGTTTTATGCAAAAAAAGTTTTTCACCTGCATTCTTTTTAGTTATGTATTGTACCAAAATAAAAAAATATGTGTGTATGAAATAAAAATATATATATATATATAATATATATATATATATATATATATATATATATATATATATATATATATATATATTATATATATATATATATATATGGGTATTTTGTAAGCAAAAATCTAACATTCTAGTGATATTCAATCATTTACCTTCATTTTGCAACAAATGGAAGTCTCTAGCACAGTATTTCGATTTATGTCCTTGAATTTTTTGAAATAAAACTTTTTCTTATATTTTCCTCGTGCACTAACTCTGCTGAAAATCTCAGAATTTCTTTAGTCACCTTGTCGTAATTTTTGCACCGTTTTCTATGAGGCGTTACATAAATTGTTATACATGAAAATGTGCGCAATTTCATATAGAATACAACAAAAATAACTCATGGTTGCAGCTTTTATCGGGTTTTGAAATATTTTCATATAAATCACGATATGTGCCAAAATTTAAACCTATGGTCAACTTTGACTTGACCGAAGTGGTCGAAAAATGCAGTTGTAAGCTAAAACTTTTAATTCTAGTAACATTCAATCATTTACCTTCATTTTGCAATAAACGGGAAGTCTCTAGCACAGTATTTCGATTTATGGTGAATTTTTGAAAAAAACATTTTCCTTGCCTCCGCACGCACTAACTCGGCTGAAAATCTCAGAATTTCCTTAGTCACTTGTCGTAATTTTTGCACCATTTTCTATTAGGCGTTACATAAGGTGTTATACATGAAAATGTGTGCAATTTCATGTAGAATACAACAAAAAATAACTCATGGTTGAAGCTTTTATCAGTTTTGAAATATTTTCATATAAATCACGATAAGTGCCAAGATTTAAACCTACGGTCAACTTTGACTTGACCGAAATGGTCGAAAAATGCAATTGTAAGCTAAAACTCTTCCATTCTAGTAACATTCAATCATTTACCTTCATTTTACAACAAACGGGAAGCCTCTAGCGCAATATTTCGATTTATGGTGATTTTTTGAAAAAAAATTTTTTTCCTTACCTCCGCGTGCGCTAACCCTGCTGAAAATCTCAGAATTTCTTTAGTCACCTTGTAATTTTTGCACCGTTTTCTATTAGGCGTTACATAAAATGTTATACATGAAAATGTGCGCAATTTCACGTAGAATACAACAAAAAATAACTCATGGTTGTAGCTTTTATCAGTTTTGAAATATTTTCATATAAATCACGTTGTGCCAAAATTTCAACCTTTGGTCAACTTTGACTCTACCGAAATGGTCGAAAAATGCAATTGTAAGCTAAAACTCTTACATTCTAGTAATATTCAATCATTAACCTTCATTTTGCAACAAACGAGAAGTCTCTAGCACAATATATCGATTTATGGTGAATTTTTGAAAAAAACTTTTTTACATCCCAGCGGCGCCTGCGTTGAGTTCATGCATCATTTTGTGATAATATTTTCTCTGTGTTGCTTTGATCGTTTTACAATTTGTTATATACCAAAATCATGGCAATTTAGTGTACAATACAACGAAAAAAAATAACTCATTAGCTTTAAACGTTGTGCTCACAGGGTGATTTGTATACAATTATATATGAATTTTTTTTTCGCGTTGTCATATATTCCAATATTTATATATGATAATGATATTTTTTTTCATTTCTGATGGTTGCATACTAAACTTCAGGCCGTGACAAAAAAAGGAGCCGAAAATGAACTCTTAATCTTAAAAACTAAGCGTGCTGTGATTTTTTGAAAAAAACTTTCTTTCCGCTTCGGCACTAACTCTCAAACCGCGCCAGCATACGGCAGACGCTTTTGTAAATAGAGGCTCGGCGTTTAAGGGTTAATAGAGATTTGCATGATTTTAATGAAGTCTGGAAGGTACATATGGTTCCCAAAACATCAGTGGTTATATTGACATTTGAAGATCCAGAAATACCTCTGTATGTAGACATTGAAGGGGAAAGAGTAGGAGTTAAGCCCTTCAAACAGAACCCCTTTCAATGTTTCAAGTGTTTCAAATTTGGACGTCCCTCTAAAGCCTGTAAAAATGATAAAGTACAATAACTGTTCTAGTGCTGAGCATGGAGACTGTACACTTGATGCAAAATGCTTAGATTGTGGTATGGACCACAAACTTAGTGAGAGGATATGTCCAAACTTCAAAATTGAAGAAGCAGCCCTTAGCAAGTCTAATGCAGAACACATCACTTTTGGATATGCCAAATGCCTAATGAACACAACCCGAAATTATGCCAGAGCATTAAAGGAAAAACCTAATTTTCTCTTGCCAACAAATTCACCATCTTCTAATTCTGAAAGAGGGTCACCCAGGCCTACCAAACTACTATCTGAAGTAAAGAAAGAGCATGTGAAGGCAAGCTCACTACTCCAGAGGGTTTTACCAACATCCCTCAAGGCAGATGCACTACCTTCTTTACAATCTTCCCCTCCCCCCGTAGACAAATCGACATACTTCTGCCTAGCTAAGTAGGGGACGAACATTCTAACGAGCTACCAGACACACCAATAGAGGTGGAGGTGTCTAGACCAGGTAGCTCCCCATCCTACCGTAAGGGAGAGAGATCAACTCTCTCCCCAAGGTCATAAAACCAAAATATCCAATAGATATGAAGTCATTTCTTCAATTGACAATGAACCAAATGACTTAATCATCCACAAAGTCAATGCTGATGTTCATTGGTGTTCCAGCCAGATCACCAAAGAATTAAAAAAAAAAGAACAGATTAGTGTGAAGTCCAAGATATCAAGATCAAAATTAAATCCAAAAAATTTGTCACCCAAAAATGACTAATGAAAAGACCTCTTCCAGAGCCTCTTCCAAAAATAAACCATTTTAATGTCTAACACCTTACAATGGAATTGTCAAGGTCTGAAGGCTAAATATGAAGAGCTGAAACTACTCACCCATGAATACTCTCCTGTTACTGTCTACAAGAGAGCAAGCTGGGCAGCAATACTCCTTGTCCAGGGGAATATATTAGTTATAGGACTCCATATGGCCAACAAATAGGGAGCCATGGTGGAAGCCTCAATTACGTTCGCCACGATGTCCCACAAACACCCCTTACTTTATGTACTCCTCTGCAGGCAGGGCTGTACAAATTGACACTGGGAGAAGATATACTATTTGCTCTATATACTTGTCCCCTGATGAAAATATTACATATGACAATCTTACCACAGTAATGCACCAACTACCTCAACCATTCTTATTACTTGGAGACATGAATGGTAGACACCCATTATGGGGTGGTGTTTTAGCAAATACCAGGGTTAACACTATCTCTTCACTCATAGAAAATGAAGACATAGGGATCCTCAACACAGGAGAACCTACTCATTTCCATACACAAACAGGCACCTTGTCATGTATTGACCATTCGATTGTGAGTTCTAACTGCATTATGGACTTGAACTGGACAACATTGGATGATTGGCATAGTAGCAATCATGCACCAATTATAATGAACATTAGCAATAGTCCACCAGTGTCTAGATCCCCTCGGTGGAACCTGGACAAAGCTGACTGGATTAAATTTCAAGAGCTTAGTGAAATTGAAGAGAATGCAGATGAATTTCAAAATATTGATGATGTTGTTGACCTGCTAAATGGAACTCTTCATACAGCATGTGTAAACTCTATCCCTAAAACTACAGGTTTCTTCAGAAAGCGACCAGTCCCTTGGTGGTCATGAGAACTCCAGGTACTGCACAGGGCTACCAGACAAGCTCGATACCGCAGGCACTGTACAGAAGAAAATATAATTGTGTACAAGAAATCACGAGCACAATTCCTCTGTGCAACAAAAGCAGCAAGACATTAATCTTGGCCATCCTTTGTATCCTCAGTTAACAACAGAACACCGCCTTCAGCTGTTTGGAGAAAAGTCCGGAAGATAGCAGGAAAATTCACACCAAATCCACCTCCAGTTCTCAGAGTGAATGGTCACTTCATGACTGGTGCAGTAGAGGTTAGTAATGCGCTGGCAGAACACTTTGCCAGTGTATCACAAAAGTCAGAAGCTGCTCCTGGTTTTCATTATAGAAATAAAGAAGGACAGAAACCCCTTGATTTTACAGCAAATAAAGATGAGTCATAATATGCCTTTTAATGAAAAAGAGTTTGATTCAGCTCTAGCTTCTTGTAATGATACAGCCCCAGGCCCTGATGACATTCCTTATGCTATGATAAGGCATGTATCAATAAACACAAAACTTTTTATTTTAAGTATTGTAAACAGGATATGGCATGACTAGTTACCCAACTGTATGGGAACTAGCAATTATTTTAGGCTTTATAAAGCCTGGTAGGGATACGTTTTTAGCAACAAGCTATCGACCAGCTGCACTAATTTGTTGTCTGTGCAAAATACCATAATGTAAAAGATGGCCAATGTAAGGCTCGTCTGGATCTTGGAAAAAAGGGCATTTTATCACCTGCACAGTGTGGATTTCAAAAATTTCACTCAACAACAGATGCCCTAGTCCCACTTGAGTCATCTTTTTGTGAGTCATTTGCATCCAAGCAGCATCATGTGACATCATTTTTTGACCTTGCAAAGGCATATGACACTGCTTGGAGATGTGGAATTCTTCAAGTTATTCATGAATGCAGATTAAGAGGGGAGTTGCCATTATTCCTGAGAGCATTTTTACACACAGACACTTTCAGGTAAGAATTGGTAATACTCTGTCTGAAAGAAAATGCCAAGTAGGAGGAGTCCCTCAAGGTAGCGTGCTCAGCGTTACTCTGTTTGCCTTGGCAATAAATGGCATCTCTGCAGTTATTCCTCATGATGTCCTTCATACAATTTTTTGGATGATATTTCCATATCATTTTCAGGAGCAAGAATGTCCACAATTAAGAGAAAACTTCAGTTGACAATTGATCAAATAACCAAATGGGCAGATTCGAATAGCTTCAAGTTCTCAAACAGCAAACTGTTGCAGTTCAATTCGGCCGCATTCGTGGACTACATCCTGATCCTGATGTTTATCTTAAAAGGACAAAGAATCCCATGTGTAGAAGAAACCCGATTTTTAGGCATAGTTTTTGACCGAAGGTTGACTTGGGCTTCACATCTTAAGTTGCTGAAAGCTAAATGCCTAGAAATTTTAAATATCTTTAAAGTCTTAGCACACACATCCTGGGGAGCTGATCACATAACACTTCTTAGATTGTATTATACTATCTAAGCTGTTATATGGTTGTGAAATATATTCTTTGGCCACCCCTAATTGTTTAAGAATTTTAGACTGCACACCATTCTGGGATTAGACTAGCCACAGGTACTTTTAAAACTTCACCCATTCCCAGTCTGCTTGTTGATGCTGGAGAACTGCCTCTGGAACTGTATCGTCAGTCTTCTGTCATCAGATACTGGTATAGGTTGCAAAGACTTCCGGGCTCTCTTGCATCTCAAACAGTGCATAGAGAGAATTTCTTTGGCTACTATGAGGCTCATCCTAAATCAGTGCAATCTTACGGATATAGAGTAAAACAACTTGAATAGCCTGAATCTGACGATTAGTGGAGTGATTCCAACAGCCCCTCCCTGGAAGTTGCCAGTAGCCTCTTTCTGTCATTATTTTATAGGCTTTAAGAGAAATATGGCAGAAGAAGAAATTTGATCCATTTTCTTTGAACATTCAGAATGTCACCACTGGTAATTTTATATTCACAGGTGGATCCAAATCCATTGCTGGCGTTAGATTTGTAGTACATTCTAATGGTTTTAATTGTAGGGGTGCACCTCCTCTAGAGGCATCAAATTTAACAGCAGAGCTGTATAGAAATTTAACTGCTGTTGAAAAAATAGCTACAGTGGAAGATGACAATTTTACAATTTTTATTGATGCAAAAAGCATTTTACAGGCTTTAGTACATTTTAATCCAACCAACCCTTTAGTTTTAAAGATTCTAGAGTGGCTTGTCATCATTGAGCGCAGAGGTATCAGAATGGAATTTTGCTGGGTTCCAGGACATGTTGGTGTGCATGGAAATGAAGAGGCTGATAAACTGGCAAAAACAGCTGCAGCAGAACTACTGCCTGGGAGATATCCGATATTACACAATGATTTCTGGCCGAATATCAGGCAGTCTCTTTGTGATATTTGGCAACAGTGTTGAGACTCTGTAGACCAGAATTAGAGGAGAGAGATCAAAAGTGTCATATCTCTTTGGAAGTGTAACTTTATGCCCCGAAGATGGGAAACTGCCCTCTGTCATGTTCGCATTGGCCATACTCGTTTAGCATGAGTTTTTAATGACAGGCAGGCCTTGCCCATACTGTGAGGACTGCTTAGTCCCCTTGACTGTAAAGCATTTGTTGGTCGAATGCCCCAGTCTTGGGGATTGAAGAGTTCGATACCTGTCTGAAGCTCGGGATGGGGATGGCAGGTACATCCTTGCCAAGATCCTTGGAGAGGATGTGATGTATGATGCTAGTGGCATTTTTAAATATATTTTAGAAGCTGGAGTTTTACATAAGATTATTTCCTGCAAGTTTTAATTATGTAAATATACTACACCATGTAGTCCTTTAATTAACATGGGCGTCAGTGACCTTAGAAGTCACTTAGCCTGGTAACTTAAAATCGTTCGTTCATTCATTCATTCGTTTTTACGTCACCTTTTCCTTCAGTGTTACCGAGTTAATTCTCATTTTTCTCCTAACATTCCACCTTCTATTCCATGCGCTGTCAGACATATGGTTAACCTACAGCAAATCCAGATCCCCTATAACATAAATTTTGTATCAGAATTTACGTGAATTTTTATAATTTATGATAATTGTTAAGTGTTAAACATATACCTAACTGCTTGGTTGTATTGCTAAATTAAATATTTTTGGCTTCATTACAAAACACATTTCACTGGTATAAAGCAGTGAACCTAAAGCAGCAGGTCCAAAGATTTTCTCCCTAAATAGTTGTCTTCCTCATTCATGCATGCATAGTAGCTGCTAGCTCAACACAACGTGCAAGATGTATGGTAACTGTATGTCCTTTTTCTTTATTAGTTCAAATGCGAATTTTCTCTAATTTGATCGTTTCTTCATTTTTTACCTTTGGAATTCGTTATAACGACTAGTTCGTAGTGTCACAATTGCGTATATAGTTATAAATTCAGTTTAAATGAGGTTTATGGGGTGGTTTGGCAACAAGACTTCACCTCAATGTTGTTGCGTGAGAGACAGACCTCCTCTCCCACACACACACAGACACACCTGTGTGTGAATTGTAGAAATAGTATTTTTTATTTATTGTCTTTGCTCAGTGGAGATGATTTTTATTTTTGTCAGATAGAGGAATGTAACTTCCCCCCCTCTATCTTCCCCTCATCCTCCCCACCCCATCCCCTCCCGATTCCCTCTTCCTTTTTTTCCTCTCCCTTTCCCTTCCTCTTCCCCTCCCCTCCCCTCTTCCCTCCCCTGTCTCCCCTCCCTCCCCAACCCCTCCCCTACCCATACACTGTCATTCAGAGTTTTCCCGGGCAGTGCCAGGTTGGTCAGCTAGTAATTATATATATATATATATATATATATATATATATATATATATATATATATATATATATATATATATAATACTTATTTATGGCACATTTTCCTGTAGGTTAGTCTTATAATTCCACCGTTTTCATATTTTCTATATTGTTTGTATACTTTCGGAGTGGTGAGTATGTTTTTCTGAGAAAGGGTTATCCAAGTGTTGCTTTTCAATTTTCAACTGTTATTTTGGGATGCGATTGTTAACCCCATACATATCAGTTCCTGGCTGTGACCCAAGTCGACTAATTAGCAGGTATATAATTCATTGTTAAGGCAGTAACGTAGCAGTACAGTCGGTTGTAACAGAACCACCTCATACCGCCCCATCATCGTCCGGGATTCGAACAAGGGTCCTCGCTTAAACTAGGCGAGTGTTCTGTAATTTGGTCTGCTCTGGCGTTATGGCCTTGACATAATTAGTAATAGAGGTCATTACGTCGAAATGTAAATACATTTTCTCACAACTTCTTTTTTTTCATCCATCATGAAACTCGCCACGTTTTCTAAATGAAAGAAAGCTGTACGTGAATACAGCCTTGTAGAGATAAGACTAATCAAGTTTCGAAGAAAAAGAAGCCGTTCATTTTTCGTCCGAAATAAGAGGAAATGTTGTCCAGAAGCGATCGTTGTTTTCATCCTTGGGCCTCGTCTTTCCGGACGTGCTCTGAGTATCATTCCTTATCGGCGATCAGACATCCCGCTGCTTTTGAAAGAATCGGCCTCTCTCTCTCTCTCTCTCTCTCTCTCTCTCTCTCTCTCTCTCTCTCTCTCTCTCTCTCTCTCTCGTAAAGAACTGCAATTTTCAGACATGGAAGGTTTCCGTGTCCGTTGTGTCATCGACTTTTGTTACGTTTATTATGTTAAGGGAATTGTTTGTCATCTGACTTTTTGATAACGTTTATTATGTTATGGGAATTGTTTGTATAGATGTATGTAACTTTGGACTTGATAATCTAAAATATATATATATATTTTACTCGTGTTTAACGATAAACGCATATTCGTGTATTTGAGTTTGTTTTGCTAGTGTTTGTATCTGAATCATAGCAATTTTCTGTATGGGAAAAGATTCATACTTTTAACTAATTGAACAAATCGTCATACAACCACCAAAATACCAGTTTTAAAAATCTGCAGAACTACCAGACTCTTAATTTTAAATAGACCTCCTAATTAGTGCACTACCTCTATTAGACGTTTTTGTCCTACTCGCTGAATGACTGCCAGCTGAGCAAACAGAAAGATCTCGAGTTTATTTGATTTATGTAAGTGGCCCGCCATCATCTTTCCCGGTCATCATCTTTGGTAAAGAGATCACTCGAAAGAGAATCCGTCCTTTGGCGATGCTCTCATGCCAGAGTTATGTGCATAGCAACATGGGCATCGTGTTTGTGTCATTAAGGCTTAATCCTGTAATAGCTCTTGTCTTCTGTTTCCTCATTACATGGCTCGCCCATTTCTCTTGTGATGTTTTTGCGCTTTATTTTTGATGGGTTGGTTGTCTTCTATCCACGTTTGATGTGGATGTCTTCTGTTCTTGTAAGATGAGTCTCTTCAGAATTCGTCATTTGGTGGTATGATGTAACTATCGTCGATTCACGTGTTATGATGTGGTTGTTTTTTTATCCTCGTTTGCCAAGGGCTCTTTTATTTTTTCGTGGTGAGACGCTCACAGATTCTCGTATGATGGTGTGGCTCTCTACTGATGAGGATATCTTGTGTAGTCTTAAGATGTATCCCCTTCTAATCATGTAAGATATAAACTTACTTTTATCCTCGTATGACGGAGCTAACATTTTATTTTCCGATGATTACTTCTGTTCTTTATATCACTGAATCATGTTCCTGTTATGTTTCCTATCACAGTAATTTATAGTGGGATGATCCCCTATTTTTTTTTTTACTCTTCACTTGGTCTACAATGTGACTTCTATTTTTTTATCACATGACTCCAGTTCTCCTATCCTTGAGTAGGCGACTGTTTTCTATTTTATGAGTTGATTGTTCCACACATTTTCACTGGCCTCTTATCCTTCAGTAATGAGGTTTTCTAATTTTTTTTTTTTTGTAAATGGGACAGTCTTCTGTCTTTTAAATGCGATTTCCTTGTACACTTATGAATGTGTTACCGATTTCTATCCTCTTATAAAAGCGACTGTCTGCTGGTAATGTAATCACCTTTTATCATTTTTAATGTAACTGTAAACCCTATTCTTTTACGACCACCCTGTCCCCGATGATACCCATACTACCATAAAGTGACCATGTTCTTTTCTCTCACCAGGCGATTCTTCTGTTTTGCTATTAAATTATGCCATTCCAATTTTCTTATTCTTCCGCCTCTCTCAGGTTGAAGTTGCCATATGGTACCAGGAGCTCTTGCCTCATGTGGCCTGTAAGTATAGTAAAGGTGTGAAAGGGATTAGATAACCAGGTTTGGACCTTCGGATTCTTAACAACCAAGAGAGACGCCCAATTCTCATATAGTGTGCCTCTTATAATTTTTTATAATGGGAGTTTCGTCCGTCGTATTTTACAGTTAAAAATGATTTGAGGACCTTAGTGATTAGCGTTGACTCGTACTGGAAACTGAGGTTAAGAAAGTGAAGAAAAATCAAAGCTAGATTATGAGAGATAGTGGTGAAGGAAAGCACCCAAAGTTCTGTACGTTGGGCGATAATGAAACGATGCGTAGATAACGAGCAATTAAGATTGAACTGAGAAAGAAAGCAGAACGTGGAAGAATTGTCAGTGATCGGGGAAAACGAATTGAAAGTGCGGGAACTGAATTTTACTCATACGTCGTATAGAACGAGAGAGAGAGAGGAAAGTGTCGGCTCAGGGAACTGTGGTGATGCAGGAGAAGAGAATTCTAATGAATAACGTTGAGGTAGAATGAGGGAAAGTTGAAATAGGCGGAGAATTTAAAAGAAGTAATGAATTGACAGAGAGAAGGGTGACGATTGTATTCGAAAAATTCTAATGAGAGAAACAAGAGACACGATGATCACTACGTAGTAGGAAAATTGTGAAGGGACTGAAAAGACATGAATGATTATCGAGCTCATACGAATTATTTTTTGTGTTTGCAGTCCAGTAGATAACATCTATCGATTGAAGCGATATGTGCGACCTCCACGTGATGTCCTCTGTTACGGGGAGAGAAAATAAAGAATTTCATAAACTGAAAACTACATGTTTATGTGTTTGTGTTTTCTGCTCAATATTTTTGAAATTAAATATTCAAAATTATTTTTTATAAAAGTTTTGAAACAGTGTTCAGACAACACATATATAAATCTCTCTCTCTCTCTCTCTCTCTCTCTCTCTCTCTCTCTCTCTCTCTCTCTCTGTGTGTGTGCTTTCATCTCAGAAGAGTATAGCTTTACAAATTCTCTAAAGCAAACAAACTAATACGCGGTTTTTTTTTAATTTTGTGAGTCTATAATGTTGTTGTTTATTGTGTTCAGAGCTATGGTTACAAGTTAAAGTGTTTTTGAGCGTCCGATAAGATGATAGATAAGGACGAATCTCGTGTTACTCGAGACCAGACATTTCAAACGGAGATACGAGGAATACTTTTAGAAGTATTTTCTTTTGATTAGAAAAAGTTTGGTAATTTAACTAGAACGATGCCATACAAGTAACTATATAATGTTTTGATTTGTTTTTCCTCTTTCTAATGTGATTGGTCGTTAGGCCAAGAGAATTTTGTCTGTTTAGTCGTCGTTTTCACGAGTCCTACTAGCTCTTCGGGCTTCGTTAACTTATTAAACTTATAAAACTTGCTGCAGATACTCAAGCAGAATTAATGTTGCATACCAGCGCATGACTCTTATAAAGCTCTTAAAGCTTTATAATTATTCAAGCTTTAGAACTCTTTGATGCTTGTAAAACTTTTAGCTTTTTAAGCTTATACTGTTCTGGCTTTTAAAAGCTATTCAGACTTGTTAAGCTCTTTATTTGAAGCCTAAGTTTGCATAAGTTGTATAAAAATTTTAGCGGTATAAGCCTCTTAAACTTGAGAAGCATTTTAGAATATTAACTTTATAAGCTTTCAGTTCCATAAACTTTTAAAGCTTCGCAATATGATGATGTTAGGTCTCATGTCTCCTCTTAACGTAGAAGTAACAAGAGCTTAGCGGGATAAAATAAAGAAATAGTGAGCACACCCACTTGTCATGAGGCGTATAATTTTTCTTTTATATTAGTGTTGCTTTGTATGAAAGCTTCCTTTTTATTTGCTTAAATAATTATAAAACTTTTAGTATAGCTTTTTCTTAAAAGTGATGTAGCTTTTTTTATTGCTCATTTAATTTAGTATCCAATGTTAAGTCTTTTCCACGTGGAAATTCCACTTGTCCCGCTGTGATTATTATTATTATTATTATTATTATTATTATTATTATTATTATTATTATTATAATAATAATAATCATAGCGATGTGCACACACATCGAACAATACAAAAATTTCTTTTTGAGAATTTTCAAATAATTGAGAAGCGATGTGTGCAAGATAAACCAGATCGAGGAAGTAATAATAATCAACGAAAAGTTGTGAGTCACGTTTCATGTTAATCTTGCATTTTTCGTTATGACTAAAAGCATGTTGAATAGAGAAAATAATTAAAATGCCGATTTAATCAGTGTGACATGATATTACTAGCCCCAAGATGATAAATATTACTCGCGTTATTATGATTTAAACACGTGAAAGTCGTTTTTTGTTATTATTGGCATTGTGAAAAACACCCTCATTTTCATAAGGAACGTACTGAGAAGGCCATATAGTTGCTGAAAAAGATCTGCAGAACAGAAATGAGGGAAGGATTGATTATGATTGATAGGACATTTCTGATGCCGCAGGCCTCCGTAAAGATCGAGCAATCATTCCCCCCCCCCCAATAGGTCTTATCTCCCAAAATTGAATCAGTTATCTCCAATTATGAGGCCCGCCTTCGGTCAACTTTTCGTAAAACGTCACGCACAAGTTTTTGCGTCATTTCCACTAACAGACAGACACAAGCCGAACCAAAATCATACCTTGTTGACGGAGGTAGATATTAAGATAGGCTAGTCAAGGCAGGCTCTTACGTTGTGGTTCAGTTGATTGATAGGTGTAACTGAAGTGGCAACGATTAGTGTCTCCCTAGAGAGGAGTCCTGCAAAGATTCATATGAACCTGTAGGGGCGATAGTGAGACCCGCGATATGGCATCATGTTGATTTTGTATGCAGCAGTTTTAAATGCCTGATCTCATGAAAATGGGATTGAAATGAGCTGCTGCTGCTCTCTCTCTCTCTCTCTCTCTCTCTCTCTCTCTCTCTCTCTCTCTCTCTCTCTCTCTCTCTCTCTTCCTGTATCTCGCCTCACTATCGTAGGTCCCACATTCGACTTTGATCGAAGAATTTAGTTATATAAATCTGTTGTATTAAACAAAGACCTTATTCTGTTAGCCTAAGCAGTATATTAGTTACCATGCTGTTAGTGGAATGTTGTGGGTGGCAGATGAGAGAGAGAGAGAGACAAATCATTGCTTCTTCCAAAGGCCACCAAATTACCAAAAAGAGAGGGCTGCGACGATCGGGGTAAAATCATACATTCAAGGACCCCTAAATACAAGGACCTTGCATACATAACATACTACGCAAAGTACTGTTACGACTCGTCCGCCATAGGATGTTCATTAGTCCAATTTTGGTAATTTAAGTCAAAGTTTCATGTTCATGTGTTGCCAGACATATTATCCTCAAAGCAATAAACACAGAAGAAAAAAAGTAACATCAGCTGTCGTCGTTGACATTTAAATTTCTTAACCGCACAGGATATTTCGTCATTTTTTTGCAGTTGATTATTTTTCTATCACCACTTCCCGCCGCTCCTGTAATTTATTCTTGGATTTTAACACTAATTAGCTCTGACACATGTTAATGAAACGTCGTTACGTGAGAAAAGATCTTGGTTCAGGGTCATATGCCTTGTTCAAATACAGTATTTGCATGACAAAGCATTACGTAGCCACTAGATAACGATAGAATGCATAAGTGTATATAAAATAGAGGTTGAAACCCAGTCAAATAATGTGCCGTTGGCTCTCTCAAACTTCACCCAAACGAAAATCACAGATGGGTCTCCCACTACCTTTGTCAGACTGTGGTTACTTTTTGTCTTAGGGTCCGACAGGACTTCTACCTCCCACCCCGGCCCCCCGGAAAAAAATAAAATGATTACGTTTTTACTATATTCTGACAGCCTTGCAACTCACCCTGGCCGGAATTATTAGCTCCATTCTTTCTATACATAAAGAATTAATATTTTCACCCAAAAACCTCTTGCCTTAAGCTAGGTATATATTGTTGTGTGTCCGACATATTTACCCCATTGACATGGCAATAAAAAAAGATAAGGTAGTCTTATTTTTTTACATGTTCCATCTTCAAGACGCTTTGTTCATTTCCTCTCTTGCTTATGCCAGTCAGGAGTAAAAATATTTACCTCAGACAAGGAGGTTATGTATTTTGAGTTTTGTTGGTTCGTTCGGTTGCAGGCCTGCACGTAAATTTTTGCTTAGATTTTTACGAAAATTTGGCGAAAGATTTAGGAGGAATAGATACGTGACTTTTAGTGAGAAGGGACCGTGTCGGAGGTGAATTGGACATCCTTGGCGAGGATTGTCGGGTGTCTGTCTTTTAACGCTCGTTGTTGTTGGCTGTACTTGACCTGACCTTTATACATCACGTGCTGTTCTTCATTAAGTATAGGAGTCTTAAAGAGCAAAGGTTGCCTAGTTCATAATTGGTCATGCACCATAAGATAGAGATATACCGTAGGGTTTAACCTTAAGAATGTAGGCCATTTCAGCTTCATAATTTTTAATGTATTCAGGAAAAATGATAAAGGCAGGTAGTTTTTTTTTAACCTTTTGTCAAGGGTGAAATGACGTGTAATTTTTAATTCTTTATGACATCAGAATACAGTGTCCTTGATATTTAATCCTAACTGTGTCAAGCTTTTTTTGCTAAAACCGCAAAATTTCCATCCAAAATATGACACAGTAAACAAGGATATACAAATCAAATTCGAAAATCGCATGAAAGTCTCAACAACTAATGTGTTGTTGACGGAACTTTCTTCATGTAAAAAGCAGGAAAATGATTTGAAAATCATTATCTTGATTATCTTCTTGGTGTTCTTATCGTGTGTCCAAAGGATAAGATTTGCTTTTCCGTTGATGAGATTGAGAGACCACATGCGTGACAGTGGCTAATCTGGCCGATACTTTAGGTAAACAACCAGCAGCAACAGGTACTACTACTACAAAAAGTATGGTTATGAAATTAGTACTACTACAAAAGACACTGTTATTGTTACTATAAATGATGTCCGAAGGGCAGCGAATTGATGAATGTTATAATTCCAGTGAAAAATGAATTATTCAGTAAATTGGTTTATAATATAAATTATAAAACGACGGTAATTTTGTGTGCGTTCGAGAGAGAGAGAGAGAGAGTGAGTTCAAACTAAATCAGACGTAAAAGTGTGGATTTGTAAATACTTATGCCCAGAGCATATTTAAGACTAAATTAGTTTTCAAAAGATTTACACATAATATATATACATATATATATATATATATATATATATATATATATATATATATATATATATATATATATTACACATATTATATATATATTATGCATTATATATTAATGTTTAATGGTATTACATATATGTGTGTGTGTTAACACAAGTTATTTATACATGCGTAAGGATTTGTAAATAAGGCACTCATTCTTGATACAGTAGTCAAAGACACAAGTGTGCTTGTAACGTGTTTTATCTTAAGTTAAAGCTACCCTTCCTAGGGGGGAATGGCACACTGGTAAAGAGAGAGAGAGAGAAACAAACACAAATACATTTTTCTGTTAGTTCTTGAAATCTGTAGGCGTTAGAGCCCATCGAAAGATTCAGTATTTCGATGGTAGTGGAAATGATTTTTGTGATTTGCGGGTATTGGCTAAGAACCGTTATCAGAACTCATGTTTGTTTTTTGTCGGTGGTAGTCTGTTTAATGACCCCAGTTTTTTTTTTTTTTTTTTTTTTTTTTTTTTTTTTTTTTTTTTTTTTTTATTGAATAGGCCCTCTTGAGTTGTCTCCTTGCAGGTAGGCAGCAGCGAGTTGCTGTGGGCAGGATCTTTAGTGAACGGAGACCTATTTTGTCTGGAGTTCCACAAGGTCTTGGTCCACTGTTATTTTCAGTGTATACAAGTGATGTGATTGTTGGCTTGGAAAAGATGGTTCAGTATGCAACACTTGTGAGAAATGAAGCTGCCCTCAGCATCAAGCGGGACATGTACCTAGTCAGGGAATGGTGTAGTCGGTGGAGTATGAAGCTGAACTCCATTAAAACAAAACTCTATTGATTAGCAGATCTCGTACAGATTTCCCGTCCCCATCCTCCCTTTCAGGTGGATGGAACTTTGCTGAATGAGTCTGAAGCTTTAACTATTCTAGGTGTAACTTTTGACTCGCATATAACTTTAGAGAAACATCTAATGAAAGTTTCAGCAAATGCCGCACGAAAGTTAGGTATTGTTCTTAAGGCCTCTTACATTTATAGGTGATAAAATCAATGCAACCTGTTTAGGACGTTTGTGCTTCCTTTACTAGAGTACTGTTTTCTGGTGTGGCTGTCTGCTTCTGCCGGAGATTTGTCTCTTATAGATAGTGTGGTTCGTGGTGGCAGGTTTCTGTTTCCTAGTAGCAGTTGAGACTTGTCACTTTTTCAAAGTAAGTTGTGTTTCAACAGAGATCTGTCACATTCACAATTGATCCCTGATCCCCCTTTATCTGCCGAAAGCAACCAGATTCGCTGTACAGCAGCACTAGTATGCAGTAAATGTGACTCGCTGTCGAACTTCTCGGTTCCATAGGTCCTTTAATCCTCACACAGTTGGACTGTGGAACAGCCTCTCAGATAATGCCGTGCAACTGGAACAGAAGTTCAAGCGAAGATGCAATGCATTACTACCCAAGTGCTATTCTCCTTGAATTTTAATACATTATTTATATTAATTTATTAATTTGTTTTTTCTTTTTAAACAGGTGGGGTCATCTCCTGTATTTCTCTATATCTAATCTTACTTCTCCCTAATGAACAAAATATTCTTTGGAAGCTTGAATTTCAAGTCAATGGCCCCTGTGGGCTCGTTCCATATGACTAGGTTTCATCTGAATAATAATGAGTAAAGAATGGTAGTTTCGGAACTTTAGAATTAATGGCTCTCTCTTGTAACTAGCTATATCCATGTTTCACTCGTGGTATATCAGTTCGGTGGAAGCTTGTTTTGGTAATTGAATTTTTTACATCACGACTTTAGCTTTTATCATTATAGTGTGTTATCTTTCAATATAACAAGTTTAAAGATTTTTTTTTTTGATAGTGTGAACTTCCCGTCGAAAATGATTACAAGTCAAGAGAAAATCTTGACTTTATGTTCCGACCCCAGGGACGTTACGTGCCGTCCTGAAACTGGGACCAGTGCACCTTTATTCTTTAATATATTTAGCCAGTTTATGAATACACAAATGTGTTTTAGCATTTAAAAATTACGGAAATACATCACATATATTAAATCACAGATTAAAGAATTTGAAATGTTCTTCCTCTACGTCCGTGTAAGAAATATCTAAAAAAGAAAAATAATGCTCGTTCGACTTTGTTCTGGATAGCAGTTTGTCTTGCAAGATAGGCTTGTTTTGGGCAGCTGTTTGCGTCTTGCAAAATTGAATTTGTGTTTGGCGATCATTGACTTCTTGCGGAATCGTTGTTGTTGTGGCGTCTTGTCTTAGGGCTCGAACTGGGTTGAGCAACCATTTGCCTCTTGTATGGATCGTCTTTGTTTATGGAGCCATTCTCGGGTTTTACAGTCGAACTTGTTTTGGCAGCCATTTCCAACTTTGTAAGATCTACCTCGCTGTGGGCAGCCATTTGCGTTTTGCATGCTTAAACTTTTCTTGACAGCACCGACTTTGTTTTGGAAACCATTTGTGCCTTAGTTTCTCCACAGTAAAAATTATTGTAATTAATGGCGTGGCGGTGCCTCAGGACGAGCCCTTAGTAAAATAGATTACACTTAGACACTACAAATTTGTGTCACGTTTATCTACTTATCGCGAACGTTCTTTTTTATTTATTGGGTTTGTTTTGCCTATTTAGTAGTGTTTTTTAAAGTTTCTAAAATTTCAGATATCAGAATTATTAGATTAACATAAAATATAATTTTATGATTCAGGTTTCATATTCAGAATTAAGGAAATCACGTCTAAACAAACAATCTAAATTCAGACTCAGAATATCAGGAATGATGTCTGAAGCTTAAAACTTAGGTCCAAAATGTCAGATTTACAGAAATTGTTTAAATATGCAATTACCCCGCTCAGGAATACAGAAATTTGGTCTCATACATACAGAGCTGAGGTTCAGAATGTCAGAAATTATACCCAAAAAACTCTTAAGCCCAGTCTTAGAATATCAGAAGTCATGTTTAGAAATTCAAAGCTTATGGCCAGGATATCAAAGTCTGATTGAAGACCCAAAACTTAGGCTCAGGATTTGAGAAGTTTTTGAAATTTCCAAAGAATAAAAGCATTCTTTCAGAATTAGAAAACCAGACTCTAGTTTTCCTCAGAATATCACATAGCACAACCCTAAAACATTTTGAAATCAGAAATGGTCAGTCAGTGCATAAAAAACGGAAAAGTTGTTGGTAAATCCCAAATTCCTGTTATCATATATGATGAATTCACACCATATACAAGAAACGGTACATCGAAACTCAGAGCCAGACAGTTGAACTTGAAACTCAGATGCATAAATCCCTCGAACAAATAGATTTGGAAAGAAAATGTCAACTAAGAAAAAATTAAAAAAGAAAGCTAAAGTACTAAGCCTAACTAAACCTCATTAATGGTCATATTTAATTCAAACCCAAAACAGATAAAAATTACATAGTTAAAGCCAATTAAAATCACAAGCCACCGAAAAAAATGTGAAATAAAAATGGATATAATCTTCCTGTAATCATACCTCGAGCAAATACAGTGTCAAAATAAAGTAAAAATTAATATAGTAAACTCTAAAGAACTAAAACTGGGAAATCACAAAATTCAAACCGTACACTTTCTCCGCGAAACCCGTTTTTAACCCTCCCAGTTAATCTTGACAAATCTCGGGTTTCTTTAGCTGTGACAACGAGGGAATCTTTAGACGTGGTTCCTTTTTAGGGTTTCCCTCGAATTCTTATTCTTCTTCTAGCGTAACAAAGGTGGGATTAGTCCCTAGTTTCCCTTTATTTACAAAAGGATCTGCGCCCGATTTTCCTTTCGTCTCATACAAAGGATGCTGTGACGTTCTGAAAGTGCTCCTTTTTATTTATTTTACTTTGTCTTCTGTAGTCACATGCAAACTTTTCCCTTTTCTCTCCTTGGATTAATTTTGTGATTTACAAAGAACACACAAAAAAATTACTTTATTGAATGAGTGTTTTCGTTGAAACGAAACCCAAAATTAGTTTTTTTTTTTTTAATTAACTCGGGTACGGTATGTCGTCTTACGATGCTTATCTATAAAGATATAATCGGTAATCTTTGTGATATCTATAGAAACAACGGAAGAGCGGTATTTTGTGTAGTGTCGTAACTCCATTTTATATTATATATTTATTATAAATTATATGTGTGTGTATTTTTATTAGCCGCAATGACCTGTCCACTTATCACCTTTGAATACGCTTGCCACTAAATACCTAATCTGAATGGGAAACTAGAGCCAACTCTTGAATTCTTGCGGTGGCGCACGAGCAGTAGCATAACATGAAAATAAAAATTAATATTTCTCCGTATGTTTGCGTCAGTTGTGGGAATAAATTACAATTGGAAAAAATAAATTACGAATGTTTATGTTTTAAATTATAGAAATATCATCAAATCCCTGCTTTTCAAGTAACTTTTTGTCACTGTGGCCACGAAATTAAAATCTTGGTAGTAAGCTCATTTCTGAATGAAGTATTCAACAAGCAAGTACATTTCGACTCCCTGATTAGGTGGCTTGGCGATCTATTTATGTGAATCAAGTATGGAAAAAGAAATTGAATTTCTGCTAAGTGTTACTCTCAATTTCAGCTTCGAACATTTATTTTTGTCAAGTATTACGTAAAACAAGTTTTGCACATTCGTGGGTATAAATGCTATTTGCATATAATGTATAATTAACTATGGTGTTTTGTTACTGAACAGCGTGCAAACTCGGCGTTTTTTAATTTGAGCAGAAAATAATGTTCTAAGTTGCTTATGTTTATCGGCGCATGTATGAACATGGTTGAGGATGCGCCAATTTGCAACACATGTCCCCTTCGAGCTTGACACCAGTTTATCAGTTATTTTCCTTCCATTTTTCTTTCCTGTTTTTGACGAACGGCAGGAAGTAACAAACAGGATTTGTGATAACAAAAACAGGAAACGGAGCTGCCACTTTTGTTAACGACTGGAAGTGATTTATTTTCGTCCACTGAAAATTAGCTACACATGATATAATCTGTGCTGGCTGGGATTTCAGAGAATATGGTTTTTGTCAAAATTTTCCATTTGTGATTCATGGGCGAGTTGTGGTTACGTGTGTGTATGTATGTGTATATATATATATTATATACGAGTATATAAATATGTATGTATGTATATACTGTATATGTATATAAAATTATATGTACATATATATTTTATATTTTATATATAATTTTTTACGGTTCGGTTATCCACGATTAATTACGTTAATTAGATAATTACTAGGATAAGCCTCGAATTGCACTCACAGTGGACATCCGTAAAATACCAAATAATGTATGAAATATACAAAATTACATATATAAGAATAATGGTAGATAGCCAGTTGAAAGCTCTGATCAATACAAGATACTTTATTGCACACAACATATGCAATTTAATCAAAAGAATACTGATTTAGCTCAATAAAAAGTTACTGGTAGACTTAACAACACCACAGAATACTGATTCTGCCTACTGCTTAAACCCATAGCGTAATGGATTTCCTGAAATGTTGTACATTGAGTAGCCTGCTGCAATAAGGCAGGAGTCTTCCAAGCAAGATGGATGGCAGGAATGCAAGGTTGAACGATATAACTCGTGTCTGGGAATGGAATGATCCGGGTAAAGCTTTCTGATTGATAGATTAATTCCTTAGTATTACGGACACATAAGGGGCATGAGTAATTTCTTCACTATGGACAAGGGCCAATTAATTCATTTACTTATCATACAGAGATCACAAGCAGTAATAACAGGTTCTTTAAAAAGCAATTAATGGGGAGAGAAATTTGTGAAAAGGAAATTAGAAATTCAGTTGGAGGAAAAGGGAACTGGTAACTCAATGCTAACTTCAGATGTACCGTGGATGAATCCGTGCAAGTGCATGCTACAACAGTAGCAGGTGAGGGGCTTATGTTCATTAACAACAGTTGGCGGCTTATCGCCTGTGACCTCCAGTTCCTGGCATGTGTTCCACAACAAAGACAAAGGGCCCGTTCGGGTGCGTAGAAGCAAGACGTCTGTCTCGAAGAGGAGCTTGGTCAAGACAGACGAGCACCCTGCACGGAAGGAACTGTTTCTTCTGGAGATATAGCCTCCAGGCTGATGCTACCATCTTCAAAACAAGGTCTCCAACGGCATTCTGAAACATTCGAGATACCAGCAGACAAAGAGGACAACAGGAGGTTTATCAAGGTAGACCTTATGGTAAGGGGCCATAGCTACCACTGGATCTGTGAATTCCCTGTGATCACTCTAATCTAGCTACCTGGTTGGACCCTTTTCGAAACTGCACCCAAAAACTTCCCCTTGACTGACTCTTGTCATCCTTGGAGTACCTCTGTTTTGGCTAAGCATAGAGACGATGGCAGCGAATATTTATAATAGCTCCCCCTTTAAGCAGACAGTCCACTCCCTTTCGGGCATGAAGGTCTGCACTAGACTAAGCCACCAGTCTCAGTTACGTTAATCCCTTCCCTTTATAGATCTCTCCCATGCAGTGAGGGTAACTTTGGTGATCTACCAAACTTCTAGGAGGGGAATGTGAGCTCACTAGCTTACTTAGCCTAAGGTGCCTAATACTAACTCAAAGGTGTCTGTGGATACTTTACTATCTGTCTCTGATGACAGTGAAACTGCATTCCTAGGCAAGGTTTAAATTGACAGTTGTACATTATCATTAACATTACATATGATCAGGCTGCTGCAGCACCAATTTTAAGTGGCAGTGATTTAATTACATGTAATACTATTACAAATCACAAAAGTTTTTATGCAACACAATGTATGAGTGGCCAAGACATGTCCTTCAGTTTGCAAGGCTAGAGGGCAGTTCTAACTCGTTACATCTTATTTAACCTCTGGATTTTTGGGGTGCATGGTACACTACTAAATGAGGCACTGTGCCAAGAGTACCATGAGCTCAATAGCTCTGATATATGGAATAACATTTGATCACTTCAATCTTACCAAATTCTTTTCATTAGAATTACAAGGTTACTACACTATTTTACAGGATCTTGTCTAGGATGTTGGGTATGGATGTACTTAATCAGATATCCCTCCGGCTACCTCCTCTGGATAGGTGCCAGGATCACTCTGTGACAGAAGGCACTGTGCCCCAGTGGACAACGAGTGCCAAGGAGAGCTTGTGGCTCATGTAGGCTAATAGGACCTTTTCCGCTTGTTTCTCTTCTTCTTCTGGTTCCTCCAAGGTCTATCTACGAAAGTCCTAGGAGATGATCAGGGCACCGACTCTGGGGAAAGGCCAGGAGTGCTGTCGACTTATATTGAAGTGGCTGGGCAGGGCAAGAGAGAGGAGAGAGGAAGGTTTCTACTCCAGCTCTTCTGACAACTGAAGTTTGTTTTGATTTATCTCTTTAAGCTTCTGCATCCTGACAGGATGGTTCCTGGTCAACCAGAGAAGATGTAGCAGTAGGGTCTGCCACAGGTTCATCCTGAGGACTGAGGTGACGGGGAAGAAGGATTATTGGGTGCGGGCGGCTCTCAATTTGCAATGACCAACTCAAGTAAATTTGGGTGATCTCCTGAAGGAAGATCAGTGATGTAATACGGCACTTGCACCGGCACTAAGGCAGGGCCAGGCACAGGGTTCAATTCCAGTAACTGCTCAACGCCTGTTAGGGACGGAGAATGGAACTGCTCAGGGCACTCAAGTGGCACTGGCAGAGATTTTAGGTCAGGAGTGCCTGACAAGGAACCCGGGGGTGCAAAGCCCCTAGGTGATCCTGAGTTGGGCTGAGACAGAGAACACTGTCCCAGGAGGAGGTCAGAGCCTCCAGGAATGTTTTTGGTTTGGGTGACAGTTGTGCATTGTTTGCTGGGGCATCCTGACCAATTCGTGGAGTGCCCTTTCATCTTGCACGTCTTACAGTGGTACTGTGTCTTGCTAGCTTCCTTTCACTGTGAGGGAGGAAGTTTTTGTTGGCCATCCTTTCTGTGAAGAGGAGGAATCAGCTTTGAGTTGTTACTGTAAGTGCTACTTTCCATTGGCAATTTCAGTAGGTGGAAGGTGATCTTGTTGACTGGAGCACACCTTCCAGCATTGCAGTGTTCCCGTCTTGACTGTTACAGTTGATGCCTTCATTGTGAAGGTAGCCAGGCAATGCAGGGGGTTGGGGAGAGGACATCCCCAGAGGGGTGGTCTCGACTCCGGACAGGAACTCGACCATGCCTCCCAGGGTGTACCTTACTATGCCAATGACTTTTGATTCTGAGTGCTCCAAGGGTCCAACAAGACCTGGAGCTCAAGACTTTGACAATCAGACAGATGTCTAACGCTATGTCCACCATAGCTGGCAGATCAACTGGCCAGCTAGAGCCATCAAGGGGTGCCACTTTGACTACCAGAGTATCAACCTCTCAGGGTGAGGAATGTCAGAAGGCCATGCCTGGCGGACGTGGCACTGATGATGTGCATGTGCTTGGTAGTTTTTCCATGCTGTGGGCAGGCATGATATCCACCACTGTAGTGACGGGGTACCACAGTCTTTACAGGGTCTCTCCCGGATGGGCTTGACTGGCTGTGTGGCGTCATTGGGTGATGAGGTTTGCTTGGAAGTGGATGGAGAGGAGCCATGTTGGTTCCTGAGCTGCCTAGAAGGGTGTTTCTTGGTAGCTCCCCCTTTTAAAGTAGCACTCAGACTCTGAGTGTCCAATTTCATGGCAGTGGTTACATACTTGAGGTTTGGAAGGGAGTCCGTTCTTTGGGCAAACTGACCTGAGATATGACCAGGTGGCACTGTTCATCAGTGAGACATGCTGGAAGACAGGTTAAAGGTTTCCCAAACATCAGCCATACGACAGCCTTCCATGAGGGTCTTGGGTTACTTATTGTTGAGATACATGGTGAGGGACTCAGGAGCACACTGGAAGAAATCCTCCAGCATCGTCCAATTGAATAGGTCCTCGTATTCTGTGAAGTCCAGGGCGTCGAGCCAGTACTGAACTGCATGGGTCTTAAAGTAGGCTCATTCAGCCCAGGTTTGACCAATTTCTTTCAGGAGACCCCTCCCACTGAAATGGCTCCAGTGTGATTGACAGCTGAATACCATTGTTTTGGTGGGACAGCATCAATGTGGCAATGTTTACAAACAAAGCAGTGTACAAGACAGGCTGATGGGATCATGTGTGATGGGTTACAACTGGGAAGGCGGCGTGGATGGTGGTCCGACCGTTGACTGGTCGCGTGACGTCACTGGCAGACACCTCCAACCATACGCCCTCGTTTATATGTCAGTCCGAAATTTGGAAAAATGTGAGGTTTTCTGATGGAATGATTCAATCATATGCATAGAAGTAAAGTTACTTTATTAAAACACCAATAATAGGTCTATGTTACTAAGGCTTTTCAAGAAAACAAGAGCTGAGGTTTCTTTTTAGCAGGCTAGGTGGTTTGACTGAGTGAATCTCCTTGTCCACCCCAATCTATTTTTGGGAGCCTGGAGCTGCCTAGGCATGTTATTCTTATGTCGTAGGGACTGACAAAATGGCCCTTTCCTATCTGAAAGAAGCTGCGCAACACTCTCATGTCACTTTTGCACTAAGCTAATCTAGCTAGAAATTCAATTTTCCTGTTTACTCTCCCTTTAAGCAAGGTGACTAGTAAAGCCTAACTTGATAACTCGCTGCTCTGACTAGCTCGGGAGAAGCTTCCAGGCGGGAATTTTAAAGTCACTGATTATGGAAGAATCTGCTTTCACCTTTCAATTTGAATTTCTTATTTGCAAATTTTTAGATTTAGTCATGCACTTATTCAACACTTTTTCTACATAATGCATTTTCCATATACAACATTGACAAATGAACACATTGCCTCTCTCCTTGTACCATCTTGCCTATTTAGGTTGTTTGCAAAATCAATTTATTTCTTTTGTTTTTGATCATATCCATAGTCTATAGTGTTTATAGCAATGCTATTTTACTAATTTGACAAAGAATCTTTGGAAAAGGTCGTCACTTTTATGTATTTAAAAAGGGAAGGGGTAGATGTAATATGGATTTTACCTAAAGATTTTGCATAACCACTTACCATGACTAAAACACATCAGCAGACTCACATGAATGAAATATCTTTTCACATGAATTACTGGGAAAAGGTCACCACTGGAAACTCTGATACTTATAAATTCATTTATTACACCCAGTTATAAGCAGGCCAAAAAACGAGAAACACTCACGACATTTATTAATAAAGTAACTGTGATAAGATCAGCAGCAACTATAACTCCACTAGCTTTCTGGAATAAATAATGACTTATATACAATTAGACTGCAATTGAGATTCACTGGATCAGTGAATTACACAAGGAGATTTATTTTGCAAATCAGCTACAGGAGATTATAGCTCGAAATGTTGCAATCTTGAATTTGTTGCCATCCTTGGGCAGATTTCACTCAGGCAAGATGGTGGTGTGGAAGAGATGAGGTTATTGAGATAACACGTATCTGGAAATAGAATAATTCCAGGCAAAGTCATGGATAATGGGTTCTTTCCCTAGCATTAATGGCACATGGGAGGAATGAATAAATTAATTCACAATGAACAAGGGACAATTAAGTCACTAAAATTATATCACTTTGCTGGAATGAACACTGGGTGACTAAATATCACTGGGAATTGAGTGGGAGAGTTCAAAGAGGACACTAAATGAAGCAGGTTCAGTAGAAAAAGGAACAGAGAACTGGTATACTTGAATGTCTTTCATGGTACCATGGAATGGACAAAATGCACTTTGGTGTATGGCTGTGATCCAGCTGAATGGCTGCGGTTGTGTATTCCACAGGATCTTGTGGCCTGGTAGTGTTCAAGTTCAGAGAGACAGTGCCGTATAGAAAAATGGGCATGATCGGGCACTGGCGCAACCTGGTGCTAGACTGAGAAGACTGAGGTACAAACACAGGTCTTGACCTGCTTTTATAACTGTTGATTCAGCACTAGGACAGAACCAATTAAAGGGCGTTTTCCGTCAGCTGACCATCTGAAAGAACATTCTGGAAGCAATACCAGAGCTCCTGAAAGTTGGAGATTGGTGTGCAGGGATTAAAATCTGGGTCGTTCAGTTCCCAGCAAGGTTTACTCCCATGGGGCCCAATCTAACTGCTACTGCAGACCTTTCCTGACTCTCACCCATCAGAACTCCCAATTGCTTTGTCTATCAGGTACAGTCAGGCCTCCCCAGTGTGTGTGTGAATTTGGCTCTTAAATTAAGTTTGCAGAGAGCGATGGCAGCATACAGTTGTTACAATATATATTATATATATAAATTTTATATACACACACACACAGTGAACTCCCATATTTGCAGGATATGCGTTCATGGACTTTCTCCTGAGAAGTTAAAATCTTAATATATAACCTCCCCCTTTAAGTTTGTTATAACTGCCTATCTTGAAAGTTCAAATACCAACTGATGTCTACAATAAGTATCATCCTACATCAAATATACTTTTAAAATTATTATCCTATTACTCTATTAAAAAATTATATTATTAATATCATTTCAAAGTCATCTTGAACATCTCTCTACCCTTAAAAATATATACATTTTAAACCCTCCCAGCCAAATCTGAGAGTTTGAGTTTTACTACTACAACAAAATTCAGCCAGCCTTGTACTGGCAGAGAGAGAAGAGAGAGAGAGAGAGAGAGAGTTTAGAGAGAGAGAGAGAGAGAGAGAGAGAGAGGGAAGTGTAGTTCACCTCTTTAATCTCTTGAGGAATTTAATCCGTTTCTCTTTACAAAATTTATATGTTATTTTTTCCTGAGAGACTCTAATTATAATCTCTTTAATCTCTTGAGGAATGCTAATCTATTTCTCTTTACAAATTTTTATTTTTTTCAGAGAGAGAGAGAGAGAGAGAGAGAGAGAGAGAGAGAGAGAGAGAGAGAGAGAGAGAGAGAGAGAGAGAGAGAGATTTGAAATGAGAGAGTTAGTTTTATCTCTTTAATCTCTTGAGGAATGTTAATCCATTTTTTTACAAAATTTGTGTTATCTTTTCCTGAGAGAGAGGAGCGAGAGAGAAGGGCTGAACTTAGTATCTATTTATCTATCTGTCTATTTCTCTTATTCTACCCTTTGGCAGAGAGAGGGAAAGGAAGGAAAAAAGAAGAGAAACTGACCTGATCATGTAATGGCAACATCTAGAGTAATTTGACATATTTGAGACGTTCCCCCTCCCCCATGAGCTCGAAGGCTCAGGAAAAAAGACAGGGTGAAATTTGTTCAAATTTTTTCATTTACTTACTATGGAAATGCATAAATGTTGTAATTACAGTATATTATTATTATTATTATTATTATTATTATTATTATTTGAAAATTAGTACAGTACTTATTATTAGGTAAATCATTTACTTATCATAAAGGGCCTTTGGGCGTGTAGAAGCAATACGTCTGTCTCAAAGAGGAGCTGGGTCAAGACAGACGAACGCCAGGCGCGGGAGGAACTGCTTCTCCTGGAGATATAGCCTTCAGGCTGACGCTGCCGTCTTCAAAACAAGGTCTCCAACGGCTTTCTGAAACAAACGAGAGGTACCAGCAGGCAAAGAAGACATCAAGAGGTTCACCAAGGTAGGCCTCATGGTAAGGGGGCATAGCTACCCCTGAATCTCTGAATTCCTTGTGAATCACTGTAATCTAGCTACCTGATTTGACCTTTTTCGAAGCTGCACCCAAAAACTTCCCCTTGACTCTGACACTGGCCATCCCTGGAGTTCCCCCTCCTCTGTGGATGGGAGTTTGACCCCTATTTTGGCTAAGCATGGAGACGATGGCAGTGAATATATTTAATAATATATATAAAGCTGAAGCCACAGGAAATGTTCATAGAGGAGCGATATTGGCACAATATAATTTTCTTTTTAACATTTCATATGGCTTCAGCTGATAATCAAATCACGTGCACATGTAAATATATTTAAAAAAGAGAGAGAGAGAGAGAGAGAGAGAGAGAGAGAGAGAGAGAGAGAGAGAGAGAGAGAGAGAGAGAGAGTGTATGTGTGTGAATTAAGAAGGTGTAATGCTTGGTAGATCCTAGAGGCTCAGGTGACGAGTGAAAGAGTATAAATGTGTTTGATCGAGAATTGTATGAGTAAGGTTGAGTATGGTGTGCAATAGAAGCTGTGGTAGTGAGTGTTTGCCGACCAGAATGGGAAAAGAATGGAAGTGTGGCTTTTGGAGATAATGAAATGATTATTGTGCCAGGGCATATAAATGCAAAAGTGGGTGACAGAGAAAGTGATGATGTGGGGTGACTTGGAGTTCGTCGAGTAAATAAGAATGGATAGTCTTTTGCTGAAGTGCGTTTGGAAATAAGCTGATCGTATTACAGAGTTGTCAAAGGAAATGCTTTTGATATGTCGGTGAGAAGAGAAACGAACCGCTACATGGTGTCTTTATTAAGTCTCCAAAAGTAGGTACACACAGTACGGAGGCAGGTATTTAACTAACCCTGTAAAGTAACCAAGTGACTTCTGGCAAGGTTGACAACAGCAACAAGCAAACGGTTGTTAAAGTAAACAACAACAATACACAACACCTCCGCGCTAACATAAAAGCACAGAAAATTTTCATTACTTAAAACACTATAGTAAAATACAGCACAGTTACAATAAGTACAGTTACAATATGTAAAATACATCCTTCATTCAAGAACTCGTAATTCTGTAAAAATCCAAAGTACGGGTTAGGAACTTTATTAATTATATAAATATTTTTTTTTTTTTGTTTTTTTGTTTTTGTTTTACAACACTTAAAATAACACATCAAGAATACGCAAGTCTGTCCGGCGGACGACGTTCTCTTAATGGGTAACGCCTCTCACTGGTGGAGTTCTGAGTTAAAGTTACACGATCATCCAAAGTCACAGACAAAGGCTCACCTCCCCCCTTAGATGAACTGTCGGAACTGGACTTACTCAAGTCCTCAGTTACAGATTCTCCCAGTGGTGACTGTTCCTCTAAACAATAATCAGAAAATTTGTTTTCATACCTTTCCTCTGAGCTTAAGCAAAGATCATTTGTTATGGAACCGTCAGAATACTGAAATTCAGGAACAGCAACAAGCTGGTCGATATGTCGACGCCACACCTTTCCCCAACCTTACTGTATGAAACTGACCAGTCTGTCCGACAATAACACCATTCTCCCACTTAGGTGATCCCCGAGCAAAAACTTAATGCCTGAACACGTTGACCACATTTCAGAGTTCTTAATTTACGGTTAGTATCCGAAATCAGTGTCTCATGCTTCCTTTTCATTTCAGCTTCTTTATCAGGCTTAAGCAAATCCAATCTTGTTTTGATATGACGTTTTAAAAAAGCTCGGTTGGAGTTAGACCAGTTGTTGCATGTGGTGTAATGCGATATTGCATTAAAAACTGACAAAGCTTTAGTTTTAGATTTTCCCCTTTCACCTTTCTAGGTTTTTAAAAGTTTGCACGGCCCTCTCGGCTTCTCCATTAGTTGATGGTTTGTATGGCGCAGAAAAATATGACGTATCCCATTAGCCTTGGTAAAAATGCTAAACTCTGATGAAGTAAAGGCAGTTCCGTTATCCGAAACTATTATATCAGGAATGCCATAGGAAGCAAACTTCTCTTAAAATACCAATTGTGTTTAAACTACTCGTTGAACTAATGACCTCTACCTCCATCCACTTTGAATAAGCATCAATGATAACAAGATAAAATTACTCAAGAAGGGACCGCAAAATCCAGATGAATTCTTTGCCAAGGTCCACCAGGCCATTCCCATGGATGAAGAGAGTAGGACTAGGTTTATTTCTAACACTTTGACAAGCAGTGCAACCCAGCACCAAGCTCTCAATGTCTTTGTCTATTCCAGGCCACCATACATGCAATCGAGCCAGTTGATTTTTGTTTTAATAATACCTTGGTGACCAGAATGCAATTCTCTCAAAACTGCTTTGCGATGTGCCAAGGGTACTACTACTCTTCGACCCCATAGTACACAACCACCTTCAACAGTTAATTCTAATTCTTTGCTCTTGAAAAGCTTCAACTCTTTCCTCAACGAAATGTGAGGCCACCCAGACATAACATATTCATACACCTTGGATAAAATAGGTCGGTTCTCGTTGCAGAACGTATGTCTCGGGAGTTGACAGGGATTTTATATAGTTGTTCAATATTGAATATTGAAGACTCATCCCTGACATCCAACCTCTCTGAGTTATTGCAGAGTCTAGACAAGGCGTCTGCATTTGCATGCCTTTGGGATACCCGGAACCCAGATCATAAGTGTATGCTGATAAAATAATGGCATAACGTTGCAATCTAGCAGCTGCTAGAGTTGGGAGCCCAACCTGGACTCAGTATCGCCAACAGAGGCTTATGATCAGTAACCAAGGTGAAATTCCTACCATACAAATACTGGTGAAAATATTTGACACCATATACAAGAGAAAGGGCCTCCTTGTCTATTTGAGAATAATTCCTCTCAGAAGCACTAAGAGATCGTGCTGCATAAGCTATGGGACGCTCCTCCCATTAGGAAATATGTGTGTTAACACGGCCCCTATACCAACAGATGAAGCATCGCATTCTAATTTCACAGGGTTTTTACATCATAATGAGCCAACACGGGTGCATCAGCTAAAATTGCCTTGAGATTTTTAAAAGAATTATCACACTCTGCTGTCCATAACCACTTCTCATTAGCTCTAAGAAGCTTATTTAAGGGACTTACTATCGTTGAAAGGTTCTTTATAAACCGACCATAATAATTTACTAATCCTAAAAAGACTTAAGCTCTGTTACACATTTTTAGGTTGTTTTAAATTTAAAATCTTAGCAACCTTATCTGGACAAGTTTTTAATCCATCCCTGCTTACTATATATCCCCAAATAACTAACACTCTCCTTCAAAAACGAACACTTATCTTTTTCAGTCTTAAGCCCCTTCCCTTCAATCTCTAGTACTATTTTAAGTCTCTCAAAATGTTCAGCTGGAGTGCGACCACAAATCAAAATATCATCCAAATACACCACTACACCTGAATACCTCCCAGTAATTTTTTCCATTTCATCTGAAAAATAGCAACAGCTGATGCTACTCCATATGGCAGACGTTTAAAACGGAACAATCCCAAATGTGTATTTATTGTTAATAGATATCTGCTACTTTCATCTACTTCCAATTGCTCATAAGCTCTTGAGAGATCCAATTTTGAAAAAATAGTCCCTCCGTTTAAACTAGCAAAAATGTCTGATAGTTTTGGCAATGGATAAGAGTCAACCTCTATATGCTTATTAATAGTAACTTTAAAATCAGCACATAACCTTTATATCATTATTTGGCTTGGTACAATAACAAGAGGAGAGGCCCACTCACTGCAGTTTACTGGTTCCAACACCCCATTTTCTACCATACTATTTAGTTTCTGAGTAACTTTTTCCTTCAAGGCATAATGAACGGATCTAGGTTTAAAAAAATTTTGCACTTGTATTTTCCTTCAACTTAATTTTTCGCTTTTACACCTCTGAAACTTCCCAGATCATCCTAAAAACCTCCTCATTTTTAGCTAGAATCTGATCCAATTCTAAACTACAAGAATTTGAAACATGTTTAATTGACTTGGAAATATTAACCCAATCAATCTGAATTACAGTTAACCAGTCCTGACCAAACAAGGATACATTATTAGAATTAGTAACAATAATTTAAAAATACCACAATAGCCGCCATACTGAACTTTTAACTTCCGCTTCTCCAACAACTGCAACACAGCCGCCGGTGTAGTAGTCAAGGTAGTCTCACAAGGCCGAATCTTGATACCTGGAAGTCTCCTTAGTTCATTTGCAGAAAGAATAGAAACTGCGGCTCCAGTATCCAACTCCATACAGATTTTGACATTATTAACAACAGGGTACAATCTAATGGGTGGTGGAGACACCCTATTTATACAAGCGACTTGAAGGGGACCCCCTGCATCCAAATCCGCTGTATCCTGAAGACTAAACTCTGCTGCCGTCAACCGAACATCATCCTCGCCGACACAGCTATCCGAAACAGCATTTACTTTCCTGTTTTGGTGCACAACCCATCCGAAGAACTGCGACAGGCTGATCTTGTGTGTCCCACTCGACCATGAAAAGCATTTCTCAAATGTCGAAACCTACAGTCATTAGGCTTGTGAGAACTTGTTGCATCGCCAACACTTAGTCTTGACTTTATATACACTGCAATTCTCGGCAATTCCTGCTGCATATTCCTCGAGTGAGTCACAGCCATCTCCATACTGCATGCAATAACCAACTGCTTTCTTTAAAATTTAAATCATTTTCAGCCAACAATTTAACTCTTAATTTTCTCGGAAGAGATCCCAACAACAAACTGATCACAAAGAGCTTCTTCCAGGTAGCTGCCAAATATGCAATTCTTGGCTCTTCTTCAGTTCAGCAACATAAGCAGCCATATTTTCTCCCTCCTTCTGGTAGCGCTGGTGAAATTTTGAACCCTCTCAGCAGACTTGTTTTTCTTGGGTTCAAAATGGTTAGTCAAAAATTTTTCAACTGATGATAGCTCTTGGCAGTAGGCACCTCTGGAGAAACCAGATCACGGATGAGGTAGACGACTTCCCAACCAAAGTCAGAAACGCAGCTCGACACTCACCCTCTGCCGTAATCTTGTTCAAGTGCAGGAAGCAGTCAAAACGCTCACACCATGCATTGAAGTCTTTCCTCTTCAAAAAAGGTTCAATGTTGCCGATATTAGTAGCCATCCTCGTCGCCAAATGATATGTCGGTGAGAAGAGAAACGAACCGCTACATGGTGTCTTTATTAAGTTCCAAAAGTAGGTACACACAGTACGGAGGCAGGTATTTAACTAACCCCGTAAAGCCAAGTGACTTCGGCAAGGTTGACAACAGCAACAAGCAAACGGTTGTTAAAGTAAACAACAACAATACACAACACTTTTATAAATACAGTACACTTGAACTAGATGTAATATTCAGCTCAAGAGCGGTAGATTATTTATTGAGAGTGGATGGAAACGGAAGATAAATATAATGGGGTTAGGAGAGTGACTAGAGGTTCATGCGATCATTGTTTTATTGAAGTAAAAGTTAAAAGAGACAGAAGTTCAGGAAGGAAATGAAGTGATGAAAGTTTAGCTATAAGGGTAATTAAGATACACGAGTTTGTAAGAGGAAGTAAGAAAAGTAAACGAGAAAATAGAGGAAAAATTGGCTAGGTTTAAATACACAGAAGATGGAGTATTTGAAGAGTGTAGAATTTCAAGATGGGGTAATGGAATTAGTAGGAAGTGTTTGTGGATTCAGGATTATGGGAACAGAGAACAAAATCAGGGAGTGGTGGGCTGAGGAGATGAGAACTTATTGAAAGAAAAAGGGAATTATCTGAGGTGCAATAGCAAGACAGAAAGGAGGATTGTATGTTGGAATACAGGAGGATAGATAAGGTGGTCAAGAAGGTGAGAGTGAAAAAGAAGGCGCATAGTAAAAGAATGGGACAGAAATTGAGAAAGGCATTCAGGGAAAGAAAAAAAGTAGTTCTTAGAGGGAGTAAATATAGTGAAAAGCTAATGAGGAAATGGATCTTGGAATAATAGAAGCAAATGGAGAGAATGCAGTCATGTACTGATTGAGTGAGCATTTTGAGTGTTGAATGTAGAAGATATAAGACTAAGCAGAGCTGAATGATGCGAGAGTCTTAGAATGCTTGTGCAAGATATGATTGAGATGGTAAGGAGAACAATTAAGAGACGTGTAGAAAAAAAAATAGCAAAATATTAGGAAGAAACTCGGAGAGCCAGTGGAAGCCAGGGTAGGAAAGTGTGAAGGGACTGAACCAGTTCTCTTGTATGGAAGTGAAGTGTTGACACTGAATGCAAATGAAAAGAAGGTAGGAGCTGTAGATATGATTTTTTTTTTTGCAGTATTTGTGGTATGAGGAGAATGAAAATAGTGAGAAATGTGGAGATAGGTAGGGGAGGTAAAAGAGTTAGTATAGGTAAAAGGATGGATCAGAGTTTTTAGATGGTTTACTTATGTAGAAAGAGTGGAGGATGGCAGGTTTATGGAAAGAGTATAGACTTTGGAAATGTTGGGAAGGAGGCTGAGAGGAAGGCCTTGGAAGGGTGGATAGGAGTAATGACACAGGTTTCGGAGAGAATGGGCCTTGCTCTCCCATTTTGGAAACGAGAGTGTCCACAGGGTTAATGGCACATCGGGTATAAGAGGGTCTGACACGCTGCTGCTGTATTTTATTATGGCTTTTTTTTTTTTTTTTTTTTTTTTTTTTTTTTTTACACAATTCAGTAGTGGCAGTGATCATTGTCTTCCTTTAATTGGGAGCCATCCCCATGTTAGAGGAAATGGCTTAATGTTAAAACAAATATTTATATGTATGCCAATGTGTATGTATGTATTTGTGTGTATGTAAGTGTAACATATGAATCTAACCTTTATATGCTAAAAAAAGAAATGCCAAACTCCATGTACTAGTTTGCCCGTATATCGTGTCGATTTATTATCCTCACTATCTATTTCCCTCTCTCCCTTTTCCGTTTCTGCTCTGAGGGTATCTCAGCGACACGCCCCTCGCGGCCCGTGTTCGACAACACCCAGTGATTGGAGGACAGCGCCGTGAAGACATGTGAAGGAAAGATCAAATTTCTCGTCGGAAAGAAATAAAAAAAAAAAAAAAAAAAAAAAAAGGAACAGCTGCCTTCCAGGCACTCTGTGATTTCGTTTCCGGGAAGTTTCTTTTATGGTGTGGCTAGTAAAGGCTATCTATTTAGCTTTGTTTCTGGAAAATGGCTTTGCTAAATGCGTTTATAGATGCTTTGGTTATCAACTATTGCAATGAAAATAGTGATACCTAATTTTTAAAATTAATTTCCCGAAGCATTTTGGATAATTCACGATTATTTTACATTATGGATATTGCACCTTCAAGTCAGTTATTGATAGAATGGACATTTTAAAAAATATTTTACTGTTGACAATTAAATTACTAGACAGATGGAATATACCTGACACGGTGAGCCAGAACTAAACTCAAGGTGTATCAGCCAAAAAATACGAAAGCAACTGATGTTTTTGTTAGAGGGATGTGGTCGTTCTTTTTTGTTGTTTTCGGGAAAGGGGCCAGGACTGCATTTGATATAGCTTTCGTTCCTCATCAAGGTCTTATTTTCTGCTTATTTAGAAGTTCTTGAAGGTGCTAAGCACACAAGAATCGTTATAGAACACAAAGTATATAGTTACATTTTTTGTAGTATCAGTTGTCCTTGGATAATGAACACCTCTTGCCGACATCCATTCCGGGGTGAGCCTCTTGCTCCACTGGCCTCATGGGAAGTGTTCAGAATGAAGGTACTTTGGTCCAAGCTTCGGGCCAGTACGTATCTTACCACGAGTACAAGTCCACATTGAGTGAGAGGTTATTGGATTATGACCATCTTAATAGTCACAACAAGAACGGCAACAATAATTATTACTAGAATTAATAAGCATGGAAAGTAGTTTGGGCCACTATTTTTTTTCTTGTATTTAATTTTATCTATTATTTTTCGACATGCAAGTAAATCTATCGTTCAGTTCCCATTGTTACTGTATTGCAGTTGTTAATTTCTGCTCAAACTATATTTTCTCTTTTCCTTCTGAATGATATCCGTTCCTGGTAGAGTGAGTGAGCTCCACGCTTCCTAGAAGTAAGATCATTATAAATAAACGCGTGTGACGGAAATGACGCAAGCACAGAAGCAGACTAGGGCATATAAACAATCGCACACACGTTCAGACGAGTACCGTACGCACATTCAGACATGCCTGATAAGCAAAGAACTTGACGGAAAAGCCATAGAAGCAAACTAACAGCCACTTCTAAATAATGACCTAGAAGCACAAATATGCATAAACAAGTAAGCACAACTAACAAGTACATGTAATCATACGAGGAACCATCACTACACGCAAACATATAATAAAACAATTAGATCAGTGTAGACAACGAAACAAACACACACAAGTCATTAAGCTACACCTGCGTAACAAACGAATCTTATCTTAGCCTGGCTTCTTTGTTCCTTTTTTCTTTGTTGGACCAATATGTCCACACCTCTGGGACATTTGGCGTTATCAGTTGATCATGGTACATTTCTTATTTGTGTTTTTTCGTACTTTACTATGTGCCATGTCTTGACTGCATTGTTTGTCCTTTTGGATTTTATCAAGTATGGTCTTGATGGCTTCTTCATTATGAATGTACGTCCTTGTGAATAATAATAATACTAATTAAAAAACAATATGTGGATCCGTAAATTTTTGGTATAAGAAACGGTAATCTACAGGGAATGAACTCCAGGTTTAGCATTGTCGTCGTCCAGCCCAGGACCAACTATTGTACTATTGGACCCTTACATAAGTATGGATAATGAAGGTGCAAGTGCCGAGCTTTGGGACGGTACGTGACGTCCCTAGATTTAGAATTCTCGTCTCAACAGTCATTTTAATTTACTGTCAGTTTTGGCGGTATGGGGACAAAATAAGAGTAAAAACAAAATAAAGAATGGGTGAACAGAGACGGGAAAGATTTGGTCAAATAATCATGCAAGATTTAAATAAAGAATGGATGAACAGAGACGGGAATGACTTGGTCAAGTAATTATGCAAGATTTCTTTCAAAATAATAGATGAAAAAGCCCCTCCCAAAAATAGGTCTTTTAAATATCTCGAGAAATTAGACTAATTACACTAAATTTAGACGATTTTTTTTTCTTCACAGGCGTTCGCAAATTGTCCTTCCTCTTTTATGTTCATTATTTGGGTCCTAGGCTTTGTAGGGGATTTATATCCAGTGTGTGTGAAGAAATCGAGAGGTGAGAAGGTTATTGTGGCTATTACAATTACACATTCTCAGAGTGTTCATTTTCAGGACACTGGTTTGAGAAGAATATACAAATAAAGAAGGAAAAATAGCTAGGTGGGATTGCTAAGTGAAGAGTTTATTGGACAGGTGCTTCATTGTTCTGCTTTATTGGAGCAAAATCTGTTGATTGAATGGGACTCTCGTTCCAAACTTGCGAGTCACTTCTCCATCGTTAAAAGCTTATTGGCTTCTGAGTTTTTGTTGCGTTGTTGCTAACCAGATTGCATTTTGGTCCAGTTTCCACCTTTTCTTCAGCAGAACCTTGCATTGTAATACCTGTCTACAAAGATGCTCAGCTGCATGTTTGCACTGATGTTTCTTTACTAATTTTCGTTACTAGAATTAAATAAAATACAATTCTTGCAATAACAGGCCCTTGTTCCGTAAGGAAAGCGCAATACTCTTTTTCAAACAAATGTGCGTATTAGCCAAGGGCATTTTGGTTGTAGGGAAATAAGATCGACTTTTATTTTGGTCGAATCAGTATTATTTCGTTCATATGGTTTTAACCAACCCCTCGGGTAAGTAAAAAGAATCGTGGAGCTGAGCACCCGGATTAGTAAGTTATTATAGGCAAGGTAAGGTTAGGTTAGTTTTCCACATGGTGTCCTCGCAACAAAGGGCAACCACACCATTACTTCATTTCTTCCGCATTTCTTTAAAATGTGTCCTCTCACAGGGTTGTTAGTGTTTTTGGCTAACCAAAAAAAATAAATAAAAATTGGTGATCTGGACATTCTAAGATTCCACGAAAGATTAATATAACGTGAGTCATTAATCAACTCATTGCGAAACGCGAGAAGCCTGTTACATTCTCAAATGTATGTTGAACGAGGCTTAACGAATTGCTGCACATTTTAACAGTTGAGTAAAATAATCCTTAGCAAGCATGCAATACAGGTGTATAAGCCAAGGTCACGCTTAACCTTAGTCTGCTGGTGGGACTTACCTGATTCTTATCAAAATTAACCATCTCCATCATATGCTATTGCTTGTCGAATGTGCGACCGGGAGTCCCGCCTGGTGAAGAACGTAATGTTGTTCCCAAAGATATTTTCAAGTCAACTAAGTTCATCGAAATGACAATCCAGCTTGAAACAAATCGTCACAACCTGCAGCTCTGTAAAACCACCAGTGACACAAAATCAAACACCCAGCGAGTCTTGAGTGCCGCCAGGCTTCCGAATTCTCGAAAGTACTTCCATTTTTCCAGTCTGGCGTAATATCTGCTTTCAAGAAGTGGTTCTATTGTTTCTCGACGGGTTGAGCCTGACTTTCATTTTTTCCAAAGTGTGTGCGTTGGATTGCGCTCCCCGACACATTACATTGATAAAAGCTAAAAAGATAAACATTCAGAAACTGCATCTTGAAATGAACAGCGACATATTGCAAGCTTGATATCTTCAGAACAAATATGCCTCGTGGCCTTGCATTAATAGACTGTATGAGTCAGCGTCACTGCTTTAGGCAATGAAGTCCATCGTTAAACTTGAGACTGTAACTAAAGTCACTGGACACTTAACAGTGAATGGCGGAGACGAGGCTTAAGCTCCCATGCCCCGCTAACCCCCACCCTTCTCACCACCCCACAACCACCACCACCTTCTCCAAGACCTTTTTTTCAAGCACCGAGAACCAATGCCAGCTGGAGGAACATATTTTGCCCATGAGGAACCACTGTTAATTAAGGAAGGGATAATGCGACGGTTAACGTTTTCTTTTTTAATGTCTGAATCTAAAGAATGGGATGTTATTTATCTATGCGGCAGAGTTGTAATCTGGCTGAATATGTGTCAGAGTGCAGATTACCACTGACATTGTTTATCCTGTAAAAGTACACATAGTTCAGACACGTGCACACTTCATATATCACAAAATTAAGCCACAAATATCGCGTAGTATCGACTACACATACTCGGGAAATAGATTACACCCAACAGAATTATTTTGTACTCTTAAGATCATATTTGTGCTCTTATGCTCATTGTTATTATAATCATTGTCATCTGACATTTTGTCTTTAACGAAAAACATAAGTATCTTGGGATTTCCTTTTCGACTGCCAGAATGAAGGCGGTAATCTGCTATGATTCTTGAATAAGGCCTCTCTCAAGTTGAACGGGTTACTTAAAGTACATGGAAGAAAAGCAGACTAGCCTTTATGTCTGTAATAGTCCCACAAACCTTTGAATACGCAGGAGGTCTTTGAAACTATTCTGAATTTTGCTCTTGATGTCTTAACTAATACCATTTCTTAGTGTCCTTTTTCCCGATTAGGTACTTTATTAAACATTTCTTTTGTCTGCAAATCTTGTGATTTATTTATTTATTTTTGCAAAAGCAGCGAGACAGGCAACCTAGTGCGCTTATATATTTTAGGCTTAAGTAAAACCGGAGAAAAAGATAGAGGTAAAAGCTCATGAATGGTGAACAATTATAAGTGATGGAAAAACAGAATCAGGGAGGGAAATCTGAAGTTACAAAATCAGTGTTTGGTGTTTTGCAAAATCAGTGTTTGGTGTTTAACAGGTACAAGAATACAAGAGTAACTGTTCATAGATATTAGTTGTATGCCGAATGTTGTTTCAGAATTCTTTTGTTCTTTTCAGGAACCATCACGTTCTCGTCCTAATTGTGAATGTCAGCAGTTCTACATTCACGGTCTTCAGAGTGTCTTCGATGTTACGTGAGTGTTTCAGACAATTTCCAGTAACATGTATTTTTTAACTGTTTTCAATATAGCAGTTCTCTTACCATATTCATAATGACGAAAACGTCTTGTTTCCTTGGTATTTCTTAAGTGATTCAATCTGAACGAAGACAGCACGTTTCGTTCGTCCCATGAAACCGGAAGCGCAGAATCCCCGCTTCTGCCGGCATAGTTTAGATTATCTGCTGGTATCAGTAACCCCATTTGCTTGTTGACGTCCAATGTTATCTTTCTGTTCTCCTTTATATCTATTGCCTCTAGTGTTCGTCGTATTTTTTTTCTTTATGCCATCACTGCGTTTATCACCTTCCAAATTGCCGCCCTGATTAGTCAGTAGTAGTTAATGGGAAAGCCGTTGAATCAGTCTTCCAAACAAAAATTGTCGAGAGTGCCGTTCCCTCTCTTTCTAGCGTTCTGTATCTTGTTTTTAAACTGCATCACGCAAGACGAAAAATCTAACACAGAATTGACGTGCTGTGTCAAAGCTTGATTACCATTCAAACTTGCCTGTTGCAGGACGCTGTTTTCCGCAGACCATATAGCGAGGATATTTCTACTTTGCCACTGATTATGTTTTGGATATCGAATTGAATTTAAGTCCTACTTAGTCTTCATTTAACCTTTTTAGTCTTAATTCCATGTGTTTTCTTGAATTATTTTATAAGCTTCAATGTCCTAATTAAGTTGTTTTTGGCCACCATTTTCAAACTGGCAGGTCCAAATATTATCTTGACTGGTTTATAAATTTACTTGCTGTCTAGGGTTAACTTTTCTAATCTTAGTCAAAACCAGATTTTATCTCATGATGAATTTAGGAATTCTAATCGAATTGCCCTGAGCCTTATATATATATATATATATATATATATATATATATATATATATATATATATATATATATATATATATATATATATATATATATATATATATATATATATATATATATATATATATATATATATATACACACACACAAAGCTTAGACAATGCCAGATTTTGTCTTAAATCTTTTATGAATTTAGGATTCTATCGAATTCTTTGTTGGTAAATTTTTTATTTTGTATTTCATTGGTCCTTGCATTTCATTTGTCTATTTAATAATTTTTTCTTATTTTTGAGGAATTGCGTAATTTTTATTTAATTTTCTTTATTAACAAGTAACAGGTTAGGTCATATTAGATTATAGTTCTTCACTGCAGGGGTGGCTAGAGCTCTCGGCTAGCACGTTGTTGGCCCAGCGTTCGAGTCTCTGACCGGCCAATGAAGAATTAGAGGAATTTATTTCTGGTGATAGAAATTAATTTCTCGTCATAATGTGGTTCGGATTCCACAGTAAGCTGTAGGTCCCGTTGCTAGGTAACCAGTTGGTTCTTAGCTACGTAAAATAAGTCTAATCCTTAGGGCCAGCCCTAGGAGAGCTGTTAATCAGCTCAGTGGTCTGGTTAAACTCAGATATACTTAACTTTAACTTACGTCTCATTTATCTTTGGGGAAAACCAAATTAGTCTTTTTTTTTTATCGACTGCTTTTAGATTGTGCTAAATTTCTCTGTCTGTAGGCGATGCTGAATTTGATCTAACAGTTAACCCTAAAATAATATCCTCTTTTTTATAACTGAATGTAAAAAAGTATATTTTACTTTATCTTCAAAAGTTTAATTACATGTATACCCATATGCAGCACTGAAAACTTTCTAGCATTACAAAGAACCGAACCCCATATGTGGCAGCTACTTCAATTATTTGAAAATAGGTACCACTATAGTTCACTCCTAGATTATATTTCTCATTTTTTTTTACTTATAGTGAAATTATTTCCATGAAATTATAACGAAATTATTTACATGAAATTATAGTGAAATTATTTACATGAAATTCTTATGGCCAAGTTATTGACATGAAATTTTCATCGTCTTTTTTTTTTATTTATTTAGTATTATCAGCAGTTTCGTTTCATTTCTACCTTCTCATAAATTGATTCTCAACTTTTATTGCATAGGGGAATTGAATTCCGTGAAAGCTTGAGGGACGGTACCCATAAATATGAACAATTCTGTATATCATAAAAACTTGTATTATAATATTTTCGTAACTACGCCAGTAAATGGGTAATATACTTCACTTGGATTTGGCGACCTCAGCCCAGGTCCAGCCTGTTTCACCATTGCCTTCTAATAAAGTTATGGTGATTGAGGGTACGTTGGTCATAACTTGACGGTACGTAACGTCCGGAGGGTCGGGACTTGCTGTCTGGAGCCTCTCTTGTATTACAGGTCTTTTTGACCGTATGAATAGTGCAAAAAAAAAAATTAAACATGAGAAAGCGAACATTTGCCTTTATCGAGAAACTTGGCACAGAGTTTATCTTAGCGACGACTTAACTTTATCAACAGTGACTGAATATCACTTGGGAAGTAGTGACTTCGCGGTTCCCTGTGGATGAAATGGAAGCCTCATTTCAAGTACTTCAGGCCTGAAGCGGGGCGTCCCATTTTGTGTACATTTTGCATAGATTAGAAATTTCCTTTTTTTGGTATCTTTTGTAAACAGTAAAAGTTGAATTTTTAGTGACTTTTTCAACAAAAAAAGTTGATTATGTGGTAACCTTTACCATAAAAAAGTCCTATTTTGTGGCGCATTTTCCATGAAATCAATTTCCCACTTAAAATAATGCATTCGACAAATGTTTCAGTTTATGTATCTTTAAAGTAGAAAGTTCCTTCCAGTATATCTTTGGCGTAAAGTAAAAGCCCTTTCTTAGTGCCTCGTACATATAGGAAACTATCCCAATTTTTTTTTAGTTGCCAGTACTATAGTAAGGGACGACAGTTTATATTAGGAACGAGTTCCCTGCCTCTTGTAAGACCTGTTATGAATGTGAGACATAAACAACTTTTTCTCTTCATTGCAGTCCAGACGTTCATGATACTTTCTGACTGTCTTATCACTATGGCTAAGATACTGGAAGTTATAGACAGGCCTCATTGGTGTTGATTGTGTTTTCAGTGCTCTCAACATGGATTAACTGAATTCTGTTTATCCTACTGAGTGCCTTGGTCTAGAAACATTTGACTTTCCGCTGAAGCTTTGAACAGAAGATAAATGAGTCCAATCACAAGTCGTGGAAGTAGGGCTCATTGATTCCCCTGGCGTTATGGCCACTATTGTTGTTCCTACTTTTGGGCCTTTTTATTATGCTGTAGTTTCTTTTGTAATGAAAACTGAGCAGGCTGTCCCAGATGTGTCGTAGTTTGGTAAGATATAGGTAAAATTTCAAGCAGAATGGGGCCTAATTTTGAGTGATCTTTGTAATGTTAATTGGTCGTAGCCTTATAAGGAAGTTGATCCTGTTGTCAACATAATTACAAGGCAATTACCTTCTTGGTTGTTGAATTATATTATCGAAGATAATACCTGGTTTATTAACGATGGTAGAAGTGCTTATTTGTAGGATTGCGAAGATTATAATCGTTGAAAAAGAAAAAGATTTGATTTGGTATGGAAAAGTTATACCTACCTGAGAATTGTGGTTCATATGGGGTATATATGCTGAAAATGAATACAGTGTTATCGCAAATGAAACCGTCTCTGGGACAGTTCAGGAACGTAAATGGTTACTGATCTCCAGTCTTAATTTTTGTCTGTATAGACTCACTTTTCCTCTTCTGATTATTAAATGATGTGACTTGCACACACTATTTAAAGCGAAAGACAACTTTAGAGCTAGTGTTGTAAACTGATGATGCCTTATTCCAGAATTCACGAAACTAAAGTGACGTTTGGGTTTTCAGTCGAAAGGAATTAAGAATCTTTTCCTTGACCTCGATGCTTATTGGAGGTTTACAACCAATGGGTATTTTTCTTTTGTTTTTGTCAAGACTGCTGATTAATTATAATAATAATAATAATAATAATAATAATAATAATAATAGGATAAAACGTTGATAAATCAAAGGTCTTTTTTTTTTCAAAAATAATTTGAAATCTCGTTCTCCATGTGTTTCTAGAAAATGAAAGGTGCAGTTTTGATACTTTCCATATGATACAAATTTATTATTTATTACTTTTGACGTTAAAAGTTTCATTTTCGGCACTTATTATATAATATTAATATTTTTCATCGTATTATAAAACCAGAATCCCTATTTTTGGGGTACCTTTGTCATGAAAAGAACGTAATATTTTTAGTACCTTTGCGTGCAAGTAAAGTTCGCTTTTTGATACCTTTGGCACGAAGCCAGTTACGATTTAATAACATTTTTTAATACCATTAGATGAAAGATCATTGCGCATGCAAGTTCTGTCTAAGGTGCAGTTACTTACGTCGTGATAGGAAAAGCAAACAGGTATTATTCCATTTCCCTTAATTCATAAATTTTTGGTTAAATCTCCCAGTTACTTTTGAATGTTTTTTATTTTTATTTACTTTTCTACACTAAACTGTACGCTCAAGGAATTAAGATTTAGTCTGTTATTTCAGATGACTTGATTTTTTATACTATAAGTATGTTAATTACAGTTTTCTGTTATTAATCAGTTAGTTATTTAATTTCTCCAGTAGTGAGTGTCATCATTATAACTCCCATTCTTACAGAGAAAACTCCAGCCTTTTCTTACCTTAGCTTTAGGGGTTATAGGCCATTCTTATTCGGTTAAAGGCTAAGGAGAGAAAATAGGGCTGAGTTTGACAAACACCTTCCTACTAAGCTTACCTGGGGTTTGTGACCACAGATGCGATAGGGACAGGACAGGGGGTGGGGTCAGAGAAGGGCTTGAGAGAGAAAGGGGGGTTAACATGAGGAGTTGCTGAGATAGGATTGGGGTCTTGGGGGGGTTTCTGTCCTGGGAGTTAAGACCGGTGGGGAGGAGCTTGTTAGTTGTGGGGGGGGGAATGTTCAAGAGAAGGACGCATTTCTTAACTTACACGGTCTCCAACCTCCACTTATGAGCTGCTGTTAGAGAAAGTAGCCTCTCGGAGAAAGTAAATACATAGATATTGTTCGTATAAAGACAAAAATTCGTTCGTTGGTTGTTTTATTATATATATATATATATATATATATATATATATATATATATATATATATATATATATATATATATATATATATATATATATACGCATTTATATATACATACGTATAATTATATATATAATTTATGTGCTTTTATAGATAAGATTATCTGAGGATTACTTATCGATGTTATGTTTGTCGTTTACTAGAAAAAATTGCAATTATCAGATATAGACAAGGAAAAGTGGTTCTTACTGGCCGTCATATCTGTAATTGTATTGTATTAAAGAAATATTGATCCCCTTTCGAATGTTTGCATTCATGTATGTTATTGTAATGCCATCTTCTCTCTCTCTCTCTCTCTCTCTCTCTCTCTCTCTCTCTCTCTCTCTATATATCTATATATATATATATATATATATATATATATATATATATATATATATATATATATATATAGATAGAATGTGTGTGTGTGTGTGTGTGGCATAATAGTTGTAAAAGTTAGAGGATGAGTATTTTGATTACTAGTATTTACAAAGTCCCTGTAACAAGGCATCACCATTTGCTTGGATTTTTTTTTATAAAGAACTACTTTCTTTTCTAGGTATTGTGACACCAGTTTATTGGTAGTTAATCAGTCAGTCTTCCGTATTTAGATATTTCTAAAAGAGGCTTCAGCCATTATGCAATATCTCTGTTTTATTCGACCATCTCTTAATTATGTGTGAATCGTCTACATTTACCAGAACTGAGATTAACGTGAGTGTATATGCCGTGTGTTCACTAATGTAAATGTTATAATGTACTGTATTATCGTAAAACCCTGTGATCACCGTCATTGGCTCTGTAATCTTTTTAAATGAGTAACAGTACTCTGTAATCTCCATGAGAAGAGGGCATGTATGTGTTTTTAAGAGGCGCACCCAGAGACGGACAGAGGTGAAGAGCCCAGATCTTCAGAGATCAACAACACATGGGTACGTACCTTTCATACCCATGTACCCTCTTAGGTAACCTCTCTTTCTCTCTCTCTGTCTCCACCCTCCGTAATTCCTTTGGCACCTACCTTTTTTTTTTTATCACAACTGGTACCAATACAGTTCCAGCGATACTAGGGTAATGGGCTTGTGTTGTTGGTACCGTACCTATAGCGGTGCCAGAAGTGCGATTATGGCTAACTTTAACCGTAAATAAAATGAAAACAACGGAGGCTAGAGGGTGCATAGATGTATCAAAGAGAGGGAGAGAGAGAGAGAGAGCATATCCATATCGAGAGAAAGAGAGAGAATTTAAAAAAGACAAAATCAGGATATTTATGTTCTCACTTAGGCGAAAGATCAGAATATGGAACAGGAAATTTTTGATGTTCTTATGTAGTCGAAACTTTGAAGCAATTTAAAGAATAATAATAGCCGGGGGATTTCTCATCTACAAATCTAAGTAAGGCATCAGAGGTATTTGAAATGACACTTTGATTTTAACATTATTTATAATGCGCTATCATCAGACAGACAAAGGAATAAAGAAGATATGTGCACAATAAGGTCACTAGTATTTCAATGGAAGAGCAAGCTGAGATACGACTTATGAAGCGGACACCAAATCTAGGCATCAGAATGAAATCTGGGAGGGAACGTCTGGTATGAGCTTCAAGTTTAGATATCAGAATAAAAAACATAAAAAAACTTGGGGAAAGTTTTGATTTGCTGATCAAAGTGCCGTCCCACTGCAAAAAGAAAAAATCTCGGAAGGAACATTTGCCAATACAGAGTAGGCATCTGATAAGCACACCTAGATGAAGCGTTAAATGAAAACATGAGAAGAAACTTCCGATGAATATATAAAAAAAGAAATAATAAAAATGCACGAAAATATGAATAGAATGGAGAATATATTACGAAAGTGTGTAGATATTGTTTCCGTGACATTTACGGCAAGTAAAAATGCGCCGAAGTTTCTACGGTGCAATCGAGTCAGGCGTTTCTGCATAGTAAAACCAAGGTCTAGAGTATATGTATTCTTTAGACCTTGAGTAAAACAACCTACTGGGTTGAATCAACAAAGGCAAGGGAGTCCCGGCTCTTCATGAATGGGACGGTGTCCCTTGAAGTTCACCCCTAAACCATTCTCGGAATACAGATGTGTTTGATTGGTCTTGGATTCATTGCACTTCTCGTTACTGTAACACCATTTGCAGCCAGATCGCTAAATATTCATAATCAACCTCAATTCAGAGATGAAAATTATTTTTCACGTGTCTTTTTGGGGTTATTTGCATCACAGCTCTCTCTCTCTCTCTCTCTCTCTCTCTCTCTCTCTCTCTCTCTCTCTCTCTCTCTCATTTGTCTAGGTTCTACGCCTCAGATATTTCAGTAAAAATTCGATTGAAGTGCTGCTGAAAATTAAGAATGTTAGGCAAACCCACTAGGAGAATTTGTGACTTCTTGCTATATGTTTTTAGGGCACCCCCTAATTTATGGGTACTGACTGTTATGGTTTTTCTATACACGACTGTCAGTCCACTGAGTTATCTCGTCTGGGCTCAGTACTTGAAAAGATCAAAGAAGTTAGGGACAGAATGAAATACTATCTCGAAATTCCGATGTTTAACAAATACTATAAGTAAATTTAACAGGACCTGTTATTTCTTCATTGGGAGAGGATACTCGATGGCAGCAGAGGATGATCAGGTGCACTCACGAGTCCGATGTCTTGATGAAGTGCGATGGTTCCGGAATGAGTAAAGGTTGATGCTGTAGTTATCATGAATTATGTTGATGAAGTAAGACGTCAATAAAAAGTCAATTAACTTATAAATGGCCACAATCAGTAGAGAATTCATGGGTCTCTATATATCATGAGGTGGGAAGCCATCCCAACCAATGAAAGAGACTGGGAATAAAATAAAACTGCCAACACAAACAAGGGTCGAGGAACTCAGCGTCCAAGAACCACTGCCTTCTTGCCAGTAAATATCCGAGACAGTATAGTAATAATCATCCAATGTCCAGGAAAGATGCACAAAGCCGTATGATGATCTGGTGGGCAAACGACTTTTCCTCCAGCACGTCTATAGACGGACGACTTCGACTTCAGGATCATTGGCTCCCTTTGCTACCTAGCCTGACATTTGTTTTGTAAGGAGAACACTAATAACAATGTAGTAATTACCCAATTACCTAACCAAACAACAACCACATAATAGTTACCAACAACATCTTATTCGAAAGTAATTATACTCTGACCGTTAACATACAAAGCATGAAATCACCTAAATGTTGACACTGAAAATGATAGGTTCAGGGCAAGGCTTCCCACTTTTGAGGAATTAAATCGGAGGAATCGATAGAAGTTGCGCCGTAGTAGCACTACGTAAAGTATGAATAACAGCATTCTCTGCTAAACTTAAGTTCGTATTTATAAGATCCATGGTTCGCGCCCGGTTTATCGCCATCACTCGACCAGTTGTAAAGTGGTGTCTGCGGCAGCGGGGAGTCAAGAAAAGGACGGAAGGCTAGTATCCTTATCTCCAAAGGCTTACTGATGCCTGGAAAGCTGTACTCTTTTAGCACCATCCTACTGTATACACACACACTGTATACACGTGTGTGTGTGTGTGTCACTGATTCTGACTGGGGATTAACACTCACAAAAGAAAAAGTGGCAGTTTAAAAGAAATGTCAATTTGAGAAAGTACTCAGTAGAGAAATTCTAGATCTTAATTAATTACATGTATTTACCTTTTATCAGGAGAGTAATTTACACAGAGCCATTCACTGTGGCTTGGCACTTATGATGCTAACTGACACAAAACTTGAATAACTGGAGTGCCCAACAATTATGCAATCAATACTTAAATCGGTTAATTGACACAAGAATTCAATAACTGGATTGCGAAACAATGTGGCAGTCACTAAGTAAATTGCTTGAGGGGTTGATTTTGAACACTCAGTGAATTAAAACAAAATCAACTTGTACAAAGGGAAATTGCCGAGGACTCGAGGAGTGTGGTGTCAATTTAGGATTAGGCAATTTACTGACTAACAGTGATGATTGATGTCAAACAATGAATCTACGGGTCTTAGCACATTGAAGAGAGAGAGTAATGGAAATAAGAATAAGAACAAACAAATGGACCAAAGAACCTCTACCCAGACTTTGCCTTTAAATGTTGAGTGGAGATTTCGTGCATCAACATCAATAGAGCCTCTATCAACTTGGTTTTTAACTGTACACTCTGAGAGGACTTGGATAAAGGGGCTCTTGGTTGAGACAAAGGAGTTTGAGGTTGGGGAAGCCGTGAGTGGCGCGCCTCCTATAATGTGTCCGTCCTGCCTGGGTCTCTCTCACTTGACCCTGTCTTGGCCTTTTATGCCCTCCTCAACCCGCTGACTTCCAGTGCCTCGGCCATATCAGGTGAGAGAGCTCACTGGTGTGTGGAGGTCGTTAGACTTCTGCTTCTGTGTCTCCCGGGGACAAAGTGTTATCTGGAATAGAAGATTTTGGCCAGAGATCATAAAGGTAAATATAGAATGACACTTTAGTAAGGCATAGGAGGAGTGTAATGGAAAAGTACTTTGGACCCTAATGAATCTATTGCTCTTATTAAACTGGAACAACAAGGAGGGGCAGAAGGCTGGTCTCCTGGGCCTCAGACTGTGTTTTCCGAACGGAAAACAGGGCGAGGAGAGAAGTATTTATCAATACTTCTAGGAGCTCCCCCTAAGGACAAGACGTTTTTCATCTCTCTCTTTCAATAGACACCCCTATTAGTGACTATACAAGATATATAAAAACAATCATTGTAAGTAAATGGCAAAATATACGGAATGAAGAACCTGAAAATAATAAAACATAAAATACAGTGTTGGGAGATGGAGTTTGTCTTCGAATAGGCCATACTCGTTTGACACATGGACACTTGATGAACAGTCCATGTGGCCCTCCTCCCAAATGCCCAGATTGCCTACTGTGTGAATGACCAAAATATAATCTGCAGCAAATAGCTGTAGGTCCCGTTGCTAAGTAACCAATTGGTTCTTAGCCACGTAAAATAAGTCTAATCCTTCGGGCCAGCCCTAGGAGAGCTGTTAATCAGCTCAGTGGTCTGGTAAAACTAAGATATACTTAACTTAGAAGTAGATCAACAAAAGAAATTTTGTCGGAATCTTCAACATTTTCAGTAATACCCATTTTAATGTTCATGAGGAGCTGTGATTTAATTGATAAATATAACAAGTAATAATACGACTACTCTTAGGTGTCTAATGAATTTCAAAACTACTAAATTTAAAAATTTTACTTAATTTATTTTGAATTTTAATATACCTTTTTAGTAAGTGTATGAATTTTAATATACCTTTTTAGTGAGTGTATGGAAACACGAGTATAAATGTATTTATTGTGTAAGTGTGTTCCAGTATGAGAGCGTATGCCTTTGTGCAGCTTTTAATTTCATTTTCATTCATTCATCACTACCGAGTGACGTATTTGGTTCCAGTGCTAGGCTTCTAGCCTAGACCTGTCATTTCATCCAAATCCTTCAGGCCAGCCCTATGAGAGCTGATAGTCAGCTCAGTGGTCTGGTTAAGCTTTTTTAATAATAGTAATAATAAGCATCTCTTTCGGGTGTGAACGTCTTCAAGCGAAGCTAATGTTTTATGTTATTGTCTCTCTCCTAAAGCCTTCGCAAAACATGTTAAAGTAAAATTACTAAAGTGTCTGCTTTCAATAATGAACAGCAGGTGAATTGGCATGCGTGGATACTGAAGCAGCACCTGCAAAATTTAATACTACTTTTGAGTAGACTTTATTAATAAATGGATTTAACTTGTGGTTAAGCCACTTCTGCAAATGATATAGTAATAATACTGAAGGTATTACAGATACAATCTTGCATGCATATAGGCTTGGACGGATTTCTGCATGTTAGGGGAGAGACCTGACTTAGTTAATCATACAAATCTACAAAGCCTTTATATGTTTGCATGGGCTACTCATTTGGTGAGTGCCATTTTATCTTTCTGAGGGGGTGGCACTTTACCAGGTGAGGCACTAGTGTCAGTCAAGGCCCAGTGGCTCTAGGATATACAATTAATTTTCCCTTAAGAGGGTTTTAAAATTTGTCACAAGTAATTGCATGAAAGGAAAGTCAAAGACATGGAGTACAAGAGGGTCTGGCGGTCAGCACACTGTATTGGTCATAGTGTGATTGTTATTAAGAGGTTTATGCAAGGCAAATGGTTAGTTGTTACAAAGCTTAAAATTGAAATTACAAATTATTAAAGTTACAAGAGGAAAGTAAGTTACACATTCACTCCTTGTGGGTGTGCGAGGCTCACAGGTTACAATGACCAGCTCAGGCATGGATTGCGAAGCCACACCAGGGGATGAGCTTCTGCTGTGGTCAGGGGATTCCTGAAGGGATCCTAGTAAGCTTTGGGTTGGCTCTCTTACCGGCACTGGTAGTGGGACCAAGCCAGGAGAAGAGAGGTGATCTAGACTGGGATCTCCTGAAGGGAGATCTAGGGCATGCTCTAGCACTGGCACTAAGGCAGGACCAGGCACAGGAATCAAATTTGGAATTGCCTCAATGTTCGGGACAGATAGAGTGAGGCACTGTTCAGTGCACTCAGTGGCACAGGAACGGGATTTGAGGCAAGGGTGGGATCTCTTAAAGGGAGGTCTTTGGTGTGTTCTGGCACTGGCACTAAGGCAGGGCCAGGCACGGGTATTGAATTTGGCAAGGCTCAATGACCAAGGTGGCCGGAGCCCCACACTGCTCAGGGTGCTTAGGTGGCACTGGCAGTGGTCCTGAGGTGCGTCTGTGAGGACTATTTACTCCTGAAGTAGACTGTGAGGCAGCAGAACCCCTGGGCTGTCTTGTGTTAGGTGGGGACAGAGAGTCCTGTCTAGGAGGAGGTCGTAGCCCCTAGGGAGGTATGTGGCTACTGCAAGTGTGCAGACCCTAGTTGTGTGGGGCCTGGTGACCCTCAACCAAACTGTTTGGAGAATTGGTTTTACTTGATTGACACTCTCGTTGGTTATGAGTGTATAGTTCTCAATTTTAGTGCCATAAGGGACCTTGTCTTCCCGTATTGGAGATTTGTGCACCAGTGTCTTCAAATGCTGTGACCTGGCTTGCGGGGTAGCTACCTTGAGGAGGAGCCACAAATATAAGGCCCTCAGCTGGTGGGCCTCAAGATTGATGACTGGTAACCGTTAGTGTAATGGCAGGTGCAGGTGCTTTGATAGGGCAATTATTCCAGAGGAAGAAGTGCCCATAGACTTTACATGCAGTGCAGTAAATCTTGCTAAAGTCCTTTTGAGGAGCTGGGGAAGGTTGAGGTTGTTTCTTGGATTGATCGGAGGGTGGCGTTGCAGCGATTCCTCCCTTAATCAGCACTGGGATTCCAAGTGCCCCTTCTTCTTGCAATGAGTGCAAATGGGATTTTTAGAAGAGGGCCTATTCTTTGGTTGGGCTTGCAAGGAGGTGTGACTTGGTGGGAGAATCTTCTGATCCAAGGAACTAGCATGAGAGTGGTAGGTGTCTCAAGCATCTGCCAAGTGGCAGCACTCATCAAGGGTCTTTAGACATTTCTCACATAAGTAGCCAAGGAACTCAGGGCATAATAGAAAAAATCATCCAGCTGCACGTGCTCGAAAAGTTTCTCAAACGTTGTTATGTTGAGGGATTCCAACCAACGCTTAGCAACTCGAGTGTTATTATAGGCCCAATCTTTCCAAGTTTGACCCACTTCCTTTGGTTGGCCACACCAACGTTGTCTCCAGTGTTCAGGGGTAATTTCGTAGGCCTTGATGACGGCCTTCCTGACCTCTTTCAGGTACCCCTGATCATCATTGGTTAGGGAGCAGAATGCAACTAGGCCTTACCATCCATGTGTTTTCTAAGGATCAAGGAGATTTCTGCTGTAGTAGGCTCGAAGTTTGTGAAAACTCGTTTTATTTGTTTGAGCCAAGCCTCAGGTTCGGCGTCATTCCACCTTGGAATTAGCAAGCTTATGCTGTCAAGAGTGGACTGTGGAATGGTTGGAGGGGGATGCTCGGCCCTAGTTGGGCGAGTGCCATGGCACTCTCTTGGCAAGACTTTTCACGTGCTAACACAAGGTTGCGTTGGCTCTCCCTTTCTTGTCTTTCTAATTCAGCAAAGGCTCTTTTCTCATGGGCCAAGGCTAGCTTGAACTTCTCCACCGCTTCACTCTCCTTTCTCTCCCTCTCCTCCTTTGCTTCTCTCTCCTTCTTAGCTTCTTCTCTCTCCCTTAGCAGCTGTAACTCTGCCCCTTCCCAATTTCTAGGAAGTTCCTGTAATCCTTGGTAGATGCAGACATGTTGCTGCAGCTGTTGTGAGCCTAAAGCTCAAAGCAAAGGGGTAGGTAGGTAAGTGGTAGGCCGTACAATCAATTGCACGGACTGGGGATGGCACTCTGCTTGTGGCAGGGTGTGGTTATGCAGTGGTGTGGGCCAATAGGTGGCACCACCAGTAATGAGAGTGCCTCTTTGGTAAGGTGGCACTAAGTGTAAGATTATTCTGGGGAACTGGGTTTAGTACTGGGACGGATGCTAATTGCAGTAATTCAGGCGAGGACCTACGAATCCTGGGCCAGTGATGCAATATTTACACTCCAGTGGGTGGCACTTAAGGTGCAGATTGGTGATAACACAGCCCAAGTTGCAAATGAGGCAGACTTAGAGTGGCACTCAAAAGTACGGTGAGATCAGAGATGAAGTTAGGCAGTATACACAAAGTTTTGGAGTTGAGTGATAAGTTATCTACACACAACAGTTGCTTGTTAGCCAAGTGTAGAAGTGAGGTTCCAAAGAACAGTTGGTTGTTCAAGAGAATGGTTCTAGTTTGTTCTGAAGAACTATAAATTTTTTTTTTTTTCCCCCAAGAGAACGGTTCTGGCTATGGCTCTCGTTCCGGAGAATCAAGCACGGTTAAACGCATAAGTGTAAGGTAAATATGAGGTACGTGTAAAAGGGTTTGTAAGAGTATCACAGAGTTTGAGCAGAACTTCTAGTATTTAATTATCTTACCTTCTTGTATTTTGTGCTTTTTCACAAAGCAAGTTGTAAAGCAATGGGGCACTAACAATAACAATGTTCACAGATAAATTGTTTAGACTGGCAATATCCTTGCCATTAAAAGTTATGTCTTATTCTCAACCATGAGAGATGTAGCCTTAAGGAATAATTAAGTCTTCTTTAGATTGTAGATTCTTATTATAGAATTCCCACGGGGTAAAATGTACCACTAATATTATAAAGTAATTACAGTTACATAAGGGAATAGCGTGCATGTGACCTAAATGTTAAAATGACGTTATAACTATACGTTGATCAAGGGCATGCATAAATACTTTCCTTCAAGGTTGTAGGGTGGCTAAAGGCCATGACGACTGACAGGAAAGATGTACAAGCGTATGCAGAAGTTACTAACACTCAGCCACAAAATGTTAAGTCATGCTGACTAGGATTTTAATTAGTAAAACTTGAACAGTTGGAAAGTAATTCCCTGTGATATCACTTGTAAAACACTAACAATGCATTTAATGGAATTACAACTTGACAGTCATCGACAAATGACAGCAGTACTGAAATGGCCGACTCGTGGTTGACAGCTCAAGGCCACTGGCAAGTCATTTGGTAAACAAGTGAATACAAGATGTTTGTCTTCACATGACAATGTTTACATACACGAGAGGATGAAGTACTGGCAGGTCACGTGAGAACACAGCTGAGAGCAAGCGAGTTGCCACCCACCTGTGCACTTACACGTTCTTGCTAGAGATGTGAAACGAAGTACGAATCTTCTCTGATGGAATAATGCAGGCATATGCATAGAGTTAAATTAATGCTGAGAATTGCGAATTCTTACTTTATTTTACTAGGAATTCTTCTTAACACAGCTGATGTGAGAAACGACAGTGTGTGCCTGCCTCATGGTGTTGGTGGAGCGGAGGTTGCCAGATATCACTGTCCTAACTGTGTAAATTTAGCAAATTTCACTGTGAACAGAGAGAAATTTTGTGCTTTTCTCTTGATGTATCACTTCCCTAATTCACTTCTTAGCTAACTCCTAATTAGTTAAGCCATGCAGTTTGCTAACATGCAGTAGCAACAGTCCATGACTTCTGCTTAACTGGCAACCGTAGTAACTTAGACCTCTGAACTCTCACAGGCAAGCATCGTGCTGCCTTCAAACAGCATGCAGTATGGAATTCTGAGTTTTAAATATTCCTTAATCACAAATGTACGAATAGCAAATGGTAAAATGAATACTTATGGTGTACACTTCTATCCACCGTGTGCCCATAGATTGTAAAGGGGTTTCACATTAAGGATTCGTTTTGATCCTCCAACCCTCAGCTAGCCGGTATGCAATTATTTTAGCTAATTGCTGCAATGTTGCACAAGCTACTAGGGGGTTGCAATTGATCCTATTGCAAGGTTGCCACTTTGATGAATGTGAATTCATCTATCTCTTACCTTGGTGTGGCTGATTTTGACTAGGGAGCAACACTCACAAAACAAGAATAAATGGTAATTTAAAAAAAATCTCAGTTTGAGAAAGGACTCGGTAGAGAAATTCTAGATCTTAATTAATTACACGTATTTACATTTAATCAGAATAGTAAATTACACAGCCATTCACTCTGGCTCTTGGCACTTATGATGCTAACTTACACAAAACTTAAATAACTGGGGTGCCCAACAGTTATGCAGTCAATACTTAAATTGGTTAATTGACACAAGAATTCAGTAACTGGAGTGCTAAACAATGAGGCAGTCATTAAGTAAATTGCTTGAGGGGTTGATTGGTGCCTGAGGACATAGAGGAGCAGATGGAGGCACAGCGGTATTTACAGCTTTTCTGTAAACGTGGAGAAAGCTGTCATTAACACTCGATAAATTAAAACAAAATCAACTAAAGGGAAATTGCTGAAGATTCGAGGAGTGTGGTGTCAATTTATGATTAGGCAATTTACTGATTAACAATGATGATTTATATTTGCAATGTATCAGTGGGTCGTAGCACATTGAAAAGATAGGAACGGAAATAAGAATAAGAACAAATGAATGGACCGTAGAACCTTCTACCCAGACTTTGCCTTTTAAATGTTGAGTGGAGATTTCATGCATCAACGTCAATAGAGCCTCTATCAGCTTGGTTTCTAATTGTACACTCAGAGAGGCCTTGGATAAGGGGGCTCTTGGTTGGGACAAAGGAGTTTGAGGTGGGGAAGCTATGAGTGGCGTGCTTCCTATAATGTGTCCTGCCTGCATCTCTCTCAATTGACCTCTGTCTTGGCCTTTTATGCCCTCCTCAACTTGCTGGCTTCCAGTGCCTCGGGCATGTCAGGCGAAAGAGCTCAATGGTATGTGGAGGCTGTTAGGCCTCTGCTTCTATGTCTCCCAGGGACAAGGTGTTATCTGGAGTAGAAGATCTTCGGCCACAGATAATAAAGTTAATTTAGAATGACGTTTTAGCGAGGCACAGGAGGAGTGTGATGGAAAAGTACTTTGGACCCCTGACGACTCTATTGTCCTTTTTAAACTGGAACAACAAGGAGGGCCATAAGGCTCATCTCCTGGAAACAGGGCGAGGAGAGAAGCATTTTAACAATACTTGTAGCAATATATATATATATTTTATATATATATATATATATATATATATATATATATATATATATATATATATATATATATATATATATATATATATATATATATTTGTTAACTTTATCACATACACAATTGTTCTGTGCATTAGTAGAATTACTAAAAGGACCTCATTCAAACTGGATGGTATCTAATGGAGTTTTTATTCAAAAAGTTACAAGCTTTCTTGGGCAAACAGTCCACATTATCAAGTATCCGTACTTGATAATGTGGACTGTTTGCCCAAGAAAGCTTGTAACTTTTTGAATAAAAACTCCATTAGATACCATCCAGTTTGAATGAGGTCCTTTTAGTAATATATATATGTATATGTATATGTAAGTATGATTGTATAATTATATATATATACATATATGTATATATATATAAATGAAATATCCATGGTTGAAGAAAAAAAAAGAAAATTCTGTCAAAATGAGAGATGGGTCGGTAATAACCCCAGAAGAAGAGAGGCACCGTTGAGTGGAACGTTTTTGTGGGGTCATGGATAAGATAGGTGAAGGGGATAATTTGTCGTATCTACCAGAAGCTGAAGACCTGAATTTATTGTACTTTGGAGTGCATTTGCATTTGTTGGGGTGGAATCAGTAGTGGGAGATAGAAAAACCAAAGTTATGATGGAATAACTGCAGAGATGATTTTAGCTGAAACTGAAATGACACGCGTACTAACTACACTTATTTTGTAGAATAGGGAATGAGGAAACAAATCCTGATGGTTGGAACTGGAAGTCATGGCTAATGAACCAAATACAGGTGACTTAACTAAATGTGATAACCATAGAAGCATTACGTCGGTTGTAATGAGTATTCAATACGCTCATTGTCAACAGGTGGACGAAAGAAACTAGTAAATAGCTTAGAGATTAACCAGCGGGTTTTAGAAAAAAGAGAAGTGGTACAGATCAGATGTGTGTGTTAAGACATATTTTACTGGAAGGCTTTTCTTGATGACGAGAAAGCATTTGACACCATCCACAGACCAATATTATGGAAGGCTTTGTATCACTATGGCTTACCTGTTAAACATGTAAAACCCATTAAAAATATTCATGAATGAAGTAGAAGCAAAGTTGGTGTTGATGAGGTCTTTTCAGGTGAATTTACTGCAAAATCTGAGATGCCACAAGGGAATGTTATTTCACTTTTGTTGTTTGACGTTCTCATAGATTTTATGAAAAACTGGTTGGAGATGGAGGAGGTTTAGAATGGAGAACGATAGAAAGTTGACAGGCTTAGTATGCAAAGTATGCTGTTATGATCAGCAAAACACCACAAGATTTAAATCCTTGCTTAAAAGAATGCGTCAGATATCTGGGGAGATGGGTCTCAAACAGTTTTAAGAAAAACAGAAATAGTGACAACGAGAGTATACGTCAAGGGATGAAAGAACATAAGTTAGAAAAAGGCTCACCGCGGTGGAATCTTTTCAAAGATTTAGGAACAATGATATCCATTGAAGGTTCTCTTGAGACGGAATAATGGACCTGCCGAATGAGTTATGGAAATCACATAGACTGAAACTGCAAACTGGGGAAAGATATGTAAGTCTGGTATGGCGGTTATTGCTATAAGGACATGCAGCATGTTATGACAGTGAAACCATATCTAGGAGTTTATGTCGATTTGATAATAAAGCTTAAGGAAGAATATTAGGAGTCAGAAGGAAGAAGAGAGAGAGAGAGAGAAATGATACTAGAAGGGATACTACAGACGTCCCATGCGTAGATGAGGTAATGAAGGGGAGATGGGAGATTTCACAGATGCCCTTTGCGTCACATGGCGTGGATGCGATGACATATATATATATATATATATATATATATATATATATATATATATATATATATATATATATATATATATATATATATATATATATATATATAATCAACACTCAATCACGTGTGGAACAGAAGTAAATTTGACTCACATCAGGATCGAACCAAGACCTGGGTTCGATCCTGATGTGAGTCAGAAATTTCTGTTCCACACGTGATTTTGTGTTGGTTATTTCTATCATATTCACTCAGAAGGGATAATTCGAATGAAATGCTGTCAATTGGGCCTTTGCTGGGTCGGGAAGTTGAGGAAAACACGCTGTTATGCAAGCAGTTAGCTTGCCCAGGTAATTCCTTGGGTGCAGTAGCCCTCAGGTTCCAACTTCTTTTATGACTTTTATGACCTAGTGGACAGCGTCCTTGCCTTTCAATTGAAAGACCTGGGTTCGATCCTGATGTGAGTCCAATTTTTATATATACATACATACATACATACATACATACATACATACATACATATACATACATATATATATATATATATATATATATATATATATATATATATATATATATATATATATATATATATAATATGGTAGTGACAAACGTAATATTGAAAGGAGGTTGTTGAAGTACGAGACAAAAGGGACAGTATAGCGTCGTATATCCCCAGTGAAGAAATAGACATCATAGAGCGAAAAATATTCAGGGTGACTTTTGATCATCCAAAGAACAGTAATCAAAGTTGAAGGCCGATGACTCGGGGTCAGTGGCTGGTGACAATGATGCTGGACTGACCTACTCAGAGTCAGGTTTATCTTCCCTGGTTCTTGCATTGTTTAGAAACTTTCTAAGTTGTTTTTATTGAATATGAAGCTGCTAAAGAACTGACACAGTCTGGGCTCTTAAATGACCTGTGAAAAGATGAAAACATAACGCTGCACCCATTGGGATGGAATGGTCAGAACAAATATTCATAATAACCTGTGAGAAGCACATTCTTCATGACAGCCATGGAGGACAGAGCAAAGAATCGAAGTAAGTTCCGGCTAAATATGGCGGTTAATCGGAAAACTGCGTTCACTCGTTCCGTAAGGCCCCTGTACAGTGCTAGTAGAAGGGCCAGCAGGTACCCAAAAACATTTTGAACAACCCCAGTTTTATTTTCCGTATTGTAAAGGTGTATTGGAAAATGTCTGAGCTTTTATAAAATTAGTTTTATATACAATATATATATATATATATATATATATATATATATATATATATATATATATATATATATATATATATATATATATATATATATATATATATAGAGAGAGATCCATCGAAAAAACGAAAAAACTAAACTTCCTGACGTTCAGGGCAATAAACCGCAAGCAGTGATGATGCACAACAATTCATTTGAACTGGGGTATTAGGACATTTTCCTCCATTGAGAATAATTTTATATATATATATATATATATATATATATATATATATATATATATATATATATATATATATATGAAGAGAGAAAGAGAGTTGAGCTTTCTGATTCTCAGCTAGCACATTGGGATGAGGTTGGTAGATCTATGCTATGTTTCCTGACTCCAGCTGACGTTGTTAATCATTCACAATCCAGGAGACTGGTGGGGAGTAGGCAAGGATCGAAGTATGGACCTTGCAAATAAAGAGGGCCGCGTTTTTCCACTTGGGTATGGGTGGTTGTGGAAGGTGGTGCGCTTTTAATTAATCCAGTGGCATCGCAGGATGAAGTTAATGCTTATCTCCCCATCTTGAGGTATCGAACCACAGTCTCCTATTTAGCTACCTAGGTCAGCAGAGGCACAGGGTTCTTTTAACGGAACGTGCACGTACATACTCGTCGCCGCCGGAATTCGGACGTGGGTCCCGTAAATTGGAGGGTGAGGATGCTGCCACACACACACACACACACACACACATTAATTTTCAGTGTTTGAGAGAGAGAAATATTTTCTTCAAGTCGCTTATAGTTAAAGCATTTTACAGTAGTTTGTCTACTTCGATTCTTGTACAGTTTTGGATTTGGAAATGCAAGCTGTAATTTCCAATGTACTTCATATGCTGGTTTTACAAAAAGGCTCATTGGAATGTGCATCGGCCTCCCGCTTTTGTCAAACGTTTCTTGCGTAATTATAGAATGGATTCGATTCATAAGAGAGGAGCTGCCTGCTCTTATTTTAGGAGAGAAATGTTTACCTTTCAATGACAGCCACATTCCAACCCCCCGCCCCCCAACTATCTCAGTTTCTGACAGTAAGGAAACAATGCTATATGCCTTTGGTGGAAAATAAAAAAGGAGACAGTCTCTCTCGTTCTTTCTCTCTTTCCTTCAGTTTAAGGAACAATGAATCCACCAAAGTCGGTCAGTTCACCCGATCTCGGAAAAAGGAAGAACGGGGTGTCGAGAAGGCCCGGGAGGTGGGGAGACTGGGGCCGAGTTAGCTAGATTAAATTTTATTCCAGGGTGGGGACGGGGAAGGCCCAGGTATTACTCCTCCAAGGGGAGGACAGGGAGGGAGGTGGAGTTCAAGTTGTTGGGGGAGGGGGCGTTGGAGTGTTACGTTCTTTTCACCTTGGCTTCAGAATTGAAATTTCCTTCGGCACTTTCACTCCGTCGAAATTCACTTTGTTTCATTTCACTTTCGCTCGTCCGTGTCGGTTTTTCTGTTTACTTATGGTAAAATTGACACTAATTTTTGCCATTAACAGTAATTAATGCGTAATTGTTACAATAACTGAGTGTGCGTGCAGTGTATTCCGTATTGCATGTAATCTTTGTCAGTTGTTTTACTGAACCATTTTTATTATAATACTTGTGTTACGTTGATAAACTATAAATTTTCTTAATTTGTTATTGCATCGTATCTTTCGTTAATATGGTTAACTTTCACTCGTTTTTCTCCAACCCTTTTTTCTTTATTCAGATACCTCTTGTTTAACGTCAACTGATTGGTCTCCTGAACTTTCACTCAAGAATTTCATTTTGAAATAAACTATCACCACATCACAGACAAGCATTGGACAATAATTACCTGTAATAATTACGTGCGTAAGTTGACCTCTCTGGATTTAATTTCTTCTTTTCACACCACACTTTCATCAGTGCTCATTATGAAATAATTAATTCTTTGTTAGGTGAAACTTATATTGCTATATTTATTTTGGGAAAAGTCAAGATATTTTAAATTGGGTTCTTGCTGGATGACAAAATGTGATGAAACTGGTCGTTAGCTAGAAGTGGTGATTTTATGATTGTCTAATCTCTTTATTATATTTCTATCTTAATTTATTATATTACTGTTATTATTGATATTTTTTATACAAAACAGATATCAATAATAACAGTAATATAATAAATTAAGATAGAAATATAATAGAAAAAAACTGAATTTAATAATCAAACTTCTACTAAGCAGAAATGAAAATTTCCAATAAACAAAAAATAAGTAAACCAAGATTCTAACACAAATAAGAATATATTATCATCACTAATATTGCTATAATCACTATTTTTATTATTGTTGATGTTATTTTTTTCTCTCAGAAAAATATGAAGAATCCAAAGTAGGTCGCCAAATGAATCCAATCGATCTGCCTTCAGGAACCCTTCGAAGCATTCGATGCAGTTCCACACGAGTTGTTAAAAAGTAAAATGCGCTTCCACGACGTTTCTGGCATTTCGTAGATTTTAGGCAGAATGGCAAGACAGGGGGTGGGAACACGGAATCGGAGAACTTTGAGGTTGACTTAGTTCTGTTCTGTATATTTAGCACTCCTCCTCCTCCTCCTCCTTCCTCCTCCTCCTCCTCCTCCTCCTCCTCCTCCTCCTCCTCCTCCTCCTCCTCCTCCCTTTAAGAGTTTTATGAAGTGGCCATCTTGTCCCGTCCCAAATAAAAAAAAAAAGTAATGCTATGACACATTTAAGGCCGTTTAACTGGCCGCTTAGGCTCTCTCTCTCTCTCTCTCTCTCTCTCTCTCTCTCTCTCTCTCTCTCTATATATATATATATATATATATATATATTTATATATATATATATATATATATATATATATATATATATATATATATATATATATATATTATACAATATATAACTATTTTTATTATATATACAGACACATGTTTTATACACATATATTCTATGTATAAAAGTGAATGGATATTTGTTTGTCCACTACAAAAATCCGAACTGCTTGACAGACCTGTGTAAAATTTTGCATACGGCCTCTGTGCAGCCCCAGAAAGGTTTATAACTCAAAATCAAACCCCTACCCCATGACTGACATACACCTGTTCTTTCAGTTTTCTGGTTTATTCTCATTTTCCACCTGACGCTTCACCTTTTCTTGTGGCGTTGCCAGAAGTATGATTAGCCTACAACAATAAATCCCCTATAACATCAATATTTGATCAGAATTTACATGAATTTCGATCATAACTTATGATAATAATTAATATAATTGTTTATTACCTCGACAAAATCTACATTGAAAACCTAAATCGACAATTTCTTTCCATAGTTAGCGAAGCCGAGTCTGTGAATGCGAAGTAGTGGCTAAACGTGATGCTTTCAGCCAGCACAGTTGGAATTAATTCTCATACGAATTGGCAAAACACTAAACTGCATACGGAAGATGAGTTTCTTTTCACATTGCTCAGTACTGATTACCTGGAAGATAATGACTGAAAATTCTAGATTATAAAACTTTACAGAAATGTAGGTCATTACATTTGGAAATCTTTTCAGAAAGGCACTTGGAGGGTAAATGTATTAGATGCAAATAGGGATTAAATTAAGAAATGGTAACTACTGCACTTCGAGTAACTCGAAGTGCTCACATCTTACACAGCACATCAATTCATACCTTTTGCTGATGTAATTATACACAGTAAGGAATAGTATTTCAGTCATTTAGGAAAATAAAATTATTGTTTATGGTTATATATTAGAATGATATATATTCATTTCTATCTTTTATCAACGTGTATTTATTCAGAACAATAAATATCTGATTGCCTA
>NC_089747.1:32062542-32137542 GCF_040412425.1 Macrobrachium rosenbergii
AGCATTTCCCCAGGAAAAAATAAATATATATATATATATATATATATATATATATATATATATATATATACATATATATATATATATATATATATATATATATATATATATTATATATATATATATATATATATATATATATATATATATATATATATATATATATATATATATATTGCTGGAAAATGTCTTGGAATTAAAATGAAACTACCAGTCAGTAAGCAGATGAAAACCAGACAGACAGAGAGAGAGAGAGAGAGAGAGAGAGAGAGAAAATAAAACTGGGCCAAAATTACTCTCCAACTTTAATGTGAGTATTACAGCAGTGATGGATGCTCCAATTTTAAAAGTAAGTAGATGGAAAAGGGATTTACACTAGATTTGTGTTACATTGAGCACAGGCTTGGGAGTGGTTTATGAAAAAAGTGTAGTTAGTGTATTCCGGTGAAAAGGGCCGGGATGTATCACTTGCTACACAGTGATTACCCAAGGCTTTTATTCTGAAAGCTCGAAGACAAAGGACCCCAGAAGGGGTGTCGCCCTCGTCCGAATGGAAAGCCTTTCCCCCGCCCCGCTGCTAGATCTCTCTCTCTCTCTCTCTCTCTCTCTCTCACAGAATCCATTATCAGCCTGGAGGCCAAAAGCTACTTTTTTTTTTTTTTTTTTTTTTTTTTTTTTTTTTTTTGTAAGAGTTCTTTTGCAGGCGAGCAAAGGCGCCGTTGTATGAATGAGCAATTTGAGGAAACTGTTGATTAGAAATCTTGAAAAGAGAGAAAAAGTTTCGGGTTATTGTTTCTAGTGCTTCGGTCATTTATCTTTGGATTCTTAACCTCGCCAAATGGGCAAGCATTTTGCTTTTTCCTTCTGCTGCAATTCGACATATTTAGAAAAAATTTATTTGTATTTGCTAGGCCTTGATTTTGTGGAAACTTTCATGGATGTATATGTTATATAATTATATAATTATATATATATATATATATATATATATATATATATATATATATATATATATATATATGTATATGTGTGTGTGTGTGTGTGTATACTGTGTGTATATATATATGTATATATATGTGTCCTTATTAATTCGTAGAAATTACTAATTCCTCGGGATCTCAAATGGAAGAATAATAGGAATAGGAACACGAAGTTGTTTTCCAACATGATGTCCAGTCTTGAGTTATGGGACTTCACTACAAGGATGGTACGGTATATATAAAACGCGCACGAGCTCGCATACATATAGTATTTTACCCTAAGCCTGCCTCTCTCCTCTGTGAGATGAGAGCTAACCCTCTGGTTATTGGAAATTTTTTAGGATGAGGGTGCTAGGTCCATGCCTTTCTTCACCCCGGCAGTGGCCCTCAACAGTGCACTGATCATTAGATGGATGATTCACTGAGTATGTCAAGAGGAGCATATTGATTTTTATAGGAAATGGCCACACATACTCAGACTTTTTTTCTCTCGTGGGATGGAACTCATATTTTAGAAAGTATGATAATTGATATAATGCACATACTTAAATAAACCAATCAAAATAGAGAAAAGGAGAGACGTCCAAGTCAGAAAATGAAGGAAAGTGAATAGAAAGAAGAAAGTAAGAGAAAAAAAAAACACGAGAAGCCTTGGAAAAAATAAGAGGGGAAAAAGAATTTGGGAAAAAATGAATGCATGTTAAACCTGACTGCAAATCGACGAGTCATCGACATATGTTAGACGTTGTTACGCGGACCGATCGACGGAAAGCTGAACCAATGTCAATATGGTTACTGTGAATGCAATATGGCTGGGGCTGGCCCATTTATTTTTCAGAATCACTTAGTGAAGAGAGAGAGAGAGAATTTCCTGTTACCGCTCGATTAGCCTAGTCTTATGCCGGCAAGGGCTCTTGCGCATTTAAACAGCCCATACCTGCTGATTTGCTTGTGAAAGTAGAGTGTTGTTATTGAGAGAGAAAGAGAGAGAATTGTTTTTAGTCGAAGTACTTATGTATCACTTCAATCCGTACGGAGTTTTCTACGTGCTGAGGCTTTGCAATAAGTATATATTCATTGAAAACTGTCTCTTTATATGCATGTAAGGAACGTAGATATTATTAGTCTTCAGTTTTCTAGACTAAAGTATTAAACATTTACTACTACTACTACTATATACTACAATTTTTTTTTTACTGTTTAATTATATCACTGAACTGCAGTCTTTTTCCTGTTTCACTGTGCACTACTCTTATTATTATGTACCAATCCAAGGAAGCGTCTACCTCTCAAACGTTTCGTTATTTTGATAATGAATATCACATGATGAAAAGGGTACATTTTGCATCGATTGACTTGGACACTGAGTTATGTACATGGTAGTAAGAAGACAGCTGTGGGACATGAGGCTAGCAACTTCATCGCAAAATACTTGCTTCTAGGCATTTGAAGTAACATGCAACCTCTCACACACCTTGTTATATACACAAACACTACGTGAAACTTCACCTCGCGAAAGTATACACTGAATAAACGACTGGACTTAGGGGATGGACCATTCAAACCCTTTTTCAGCACCCATTTCGCCCTTGAGATCAGTGACGTTTGAAAGTTAACTCCTTTTGATTAGAGTTACCAAGGGAAAGAAAGTGTTGCTTGGTTGATGGGCACATCTAAAACGTTGCTTAAAGAATTGAATGTTTTTTGGAAGCCCTCTGAATGGTGTTACTTTTTAACTTTTCATACATAAATGCTATTTTCATTTTTCAAACGAATTAGTTTTATAACCAGAATGTGTTATTTAGGATTTAGTTTTGCTTTCAAATAAAAGGTTATATTGAAAAATTATGAATGTTCGCAGAAGTTTTTAAAATTAATTAAGATTTATTTTTTTGTGCAACATTTTTACAGAATTGAAACTTTCTATAACTCAGGACGTTTTAGATTGGACCTTAGTTCATTCTGATATTAAACGTTTCTGTTGTTCTTGGATATAGAATTTGTATAACTTAATTCGTGGCTTTGTTACTACACAAATACAAACCCTTGGTCCTTTACATAGGGGAATACTTTCGGCGTAGCTGAACTGGCTGCTAAAGACTTACAAGGCATCAGTTGGTATTACTACCAGTTGGGCATGTGGTTGGCAACAGTGGGAAGCCCATGGTATCAACCGCCCAGCTTCACTCATCCACTTTACTTTCCGGCCTCGTCTGAAGCGGACATGTTTATCTGCTCTCTGCTCGGACTTTCCTGGATGCTAAAGCTTCAACCTGTTTACTGTGTGTTTGTTCCTGTTTTCATTTTGGCTTGTTCCCCTGTGTATTTGTGTATTTGTAATATGGATGATCTTTTGCAAACCCATGACTTGGATAAGCCTGTGCTCTGGATTTGCCCTGGTAAGGACAAAAAGTGTAGCGCCTTCCGTTGTAGTGCGGAATCCGACCCCTACTCCCTTTGCTTAAAATGTTGCAAAGGGAGTAAGGGACCCCCTGATTGTACTGTTGATGACCCCTGTGATGAGTATAGGCTTTGGTCCCCCGAGCAGTGGGATAGGTACTCTCGTAGAGCCAGATACAAACGGAATGAATCTAAGGCGTCGGAGGGGCTGTCTTCGGCTCCTTCGACTCCGATAGTGGTTAATCCTTCTCAGTCTTATCTGAATCCCGATGGCCTACCTTTACTGCCCCTGATGGAATCCATCTCCCCGACCCCTGTGTCTGCATCCGCGGTCACAGAGGAGGCGAGATCGGTCGACCTGGCATACACTCCTCTCAGTTCTCCCCCTCACCCAGAGTCCCTGATCCCTGGGTAAGGGGGCCCTGCCCGCCTTTGTCTATCTCAGATTTGGGATCTGTACCGGGTTTGAGTTGGGTGTGGGAGTCGCTCAGGTGGTCGGCAATCCTGATTTGTCCTCGCTCCTCAAGCATATCAGCTCTGCTGCGCGGGCGGGAGTACTGCTCCCTCCCCCCACTACTCACACGGTGGATGCTCTCACGACCACCCCGTTACTGCTGTGCTGCCAAGGAGCGTGGTAACGTTGGTGGGGACACATCATGCATATGGTGCTGTCCCTACCCCTGCCATCTCAGTGTCGACTTTGGACGGTCTGGTCTGCTCGGTCACTCCGCTACCTCCTGGCTATGGTTTCATGCCTCCTGCCTCGCTCCCACGGTTACCCGTGCCTACTCCGGACCGCCCAACATTCCCTGTGTCACCTATTGTTCCCGACAATGGATGCTCCCAACACGAATCTCCTCGGCCAGTTGCTACTGCTGCTGTTCTTGCCCCAGTTTCCGTCGACCTCTGGTCTGTCTTTGGTAAACTGGGGGATGCGGTCTTATCCCTGACTGACAAGAAGAAGAAGACGAAGAAGCGAGCCCGTCAACCATCCCCATTTTCGTCTTCCTCTTCCCCTTCGTCGTTGTCATCCTCATCTTCGTCTTCATCTACCTCTCCCCCTCCTCCTTCTAAGTCCAATTGGGCTAGGAAGGGGAGGGCAGTCCCTCCCCCCTATAAGAAGACTCGCTCTGCTAAGGGAGCGCACTCCCCCCCCTCGGGGACGGGTTGCTGGTTGTCTCACTGAGAAGGGCACCTCGGTTCCCTCCTTGAACGGTTCGGGAGCTTCATCCTCCCAGAACTGGTTCTGTTTCGGCGCCTCCAAAGTGTGTGTCGCTGAAAGCACAGTCTCCTATCGGTCTCCTATGGGAGACCACGCGGTCTCAACTCCTGTTGCGAGTTCGAGCATGAAACGGGAGAAGGGGAGGAGCCTTCGGGCGTCTCCTCCACCCAAACCTTTGCCCTTGCCCAAATCGGACAAAGGTGTGGCGGGGAAGGTGCCCAAGGATGTCTCATCCCCAAAGGTGTCAGGAAAAACAACGAAAGGATCCCCGCAGCCTTCTTCGTCTGTTTCGACACTGAAGAAGGCCGGAACATGCCCAGGCGATAGGGACAGCGGCCTCCAATTGGCAGTCCGCGCTCCTGCGTTGGTCTCCTCTGCTTGCCCCAGTGTTGAGACCCGTCCAGTGTCGGAGCGTGGATTGGCTGTGAGGAGACCGTCCCCTGATCAGCGTGATGGTCGCTCGCCCAGACGAGTAAGTCAGTCTCGGCCCTCGCACGATCCTCCACTGCGGCTCGGAGACCGTGAGGGGTCCGTCGCTTCCACTGGCTATAACAGCGGACACGACGGTAGTGTTTGCTCTGTCTCTCCCACCCCCTCAACTTCCTCGGGATTCTCCGGGAGGAAACAGGAGGTCGGAAGGATTGCTGGGGCTGAGGCCCTTGGGCAGTCGGCTTCAGGAACGTCCAGCCCTCCCTCGCTCCAAGCGGGCGAGAGGTCGTATGCTTCTGTCGTGCGAGGCAGAGATGGGGTCTGTCTCAGGCTCTCCTGCGGGTGGGGCCTTTCTGGATGACTGTCTCTCAGAGGTTCCTCTTCCGAGAGATCCGGACACTCCGGAAATGCAGAGGGCTTTTGTAGAGGTGGATGCGCTGATCAGTCAGTACAACGGTCTGGAGGAACCGCTTCCAGCCTCTTTGGAAGAACGGTCGTCCAGGCTGGAGGAGTTCTACACTCCCAAGAGGGAGCCCAAACCCTCTCTTGGTCTACCGTGGTCTCCCTTAGCAGACAGTGTTCTCAGCCAGGTGAACGACTGTCTCCGGACCATGGTCTTCGCTTCACTCGACTCGGTCCACCAAGCTGTTACCTCCCCCTCTCCCGAGACAGAAGAAGTACTACGTTCCATCGAAAGGTGTACTGCAGCAAAAGGTCGTGGAACCAGGGCTGACTTATTGAGTGCCTGGTGCCACCTCAGCTCAGCTAATGGGAGAGCAGGTGCTTTTCTCGCAAGCTGAGATGAGCGCTTTGGAGGGTACGGCTCTGTCTGACCTCCAGGCGATCTCTTGGCTCGACAACTGGGCCTTTGCATTGTCGAGAATTGCGTCTTCGTCTACTCAGAGCGAGGACCCAACCTTCAGGAGTCTTTGCCAGTCTGGGGTTAAGGCTATCTTCTTTATAACCCACCAGACTGCAAACTCTGGGCAAACCTGGTGCTGAAGAGAAGGGATGCGGTGTTATCCTGGATCGTCAGATCAGTGGGCGCCGAAGCTGCAGTGCCTCTGCACAATGGACCCATTCTGGACTCCACCTCCCTCTTCCCCAGGGGAGAGGTGGATGCTGCGGTGGACAAGAGAAAGGCTGACGAACGCGACCGTCTTGCCCATCAGGCAGCAACGAAAGGTGTTGCGCAGTCCTCTCGTCCTGCGGCCCGGTCAGTGAACCAGGCTAGCACCCCAGCCCCAAAGAAGTCCGGTGCTTCGATGGGCGCTCGGGGTAAAGTCCAGCCCCCTGCTTCTTAGCTTCTACGGAAGGAACCGCAAGGTCCTTTTCGCCAACCTGTTCCCCCAAGAGGAAAGGTAAGGCAAAGAAGAAGAGGAGAGGAGCTCACTAGGGACAGCGAGCCACCTCAGATGCTGCCGTCGGTGGGGGAGGGTACCTATCAAGCCATTGGGCAATGTGGCAGTGATGCGGAGCGGAGACCTGGGTAGTAGATGTCCTCCGGGAAGGATATTCTCTACCCTTTGAGTCGCCACCTCCCCTCACCGACACTCCGGTCCAGTTCCCATCTTATCTCCAAGACCTCCTGAAGTAACAGGCCCTTCTCCAGGAGGTCGAAACAATTTTGAGTAAGGGAGCCATCGAAGTCGTCGAGGATTGGTCCCCGAGCTTATACAGCAGGGTCTTTCTCGTGGAGAAGGCTTCTGGCGGCTAGAGGCCAGTGATCGACCTCTCTCCCCTGAATCGTTTCGTTCGCCAGACACGGTTCACGATGGAGACGGTACGGACGGTACTGTCGGCCATCAGGGAGGGTGACTTCATGCTAACGGTCGATTTGATGGACGTGTACTTCCAGGTGCCAGTTCATCCGTTGTCTCGTCGGTACCTTTGCTTTGTCCTCAATGGAGTGGTCTATCAATTCAAGGTTCTCTGTTTCGGTCTGTCGACCGCTCCGCAGGTGTTCAAGAGTGTGGTCACCCTCATGTCAGTTTGGGCCCATTCGCGTGGGATACGTCTGAGGTATCTCGATGATTGGTTGGTCCTGGCAAGCTCCCACTTGCAGTCGCTACAGGACAGAGATCATCTCCTCGAGTTGGGTCACGAACTGGGTATCGTGATCAACTTTCAGAAGTTGGATCTCACTCCCAAACAGAGGACTCAGTATCTGGGCATGCTGATTGACATGGCAGCAAGCAGAGTCTTTCCTTCTCAGGCTCAGATCAGCACATTCAGGAAGGTGGCGAGGCAGTTCCTGGCACAACAGGACCAGCCAGCTCAACAGTGGGCAAGTCGTGATCGGCCACCTGTTGTCCTTGGAGAAACTCATTCCACACGGTCAGCTTCACCTTCGGTCTCTCCAGTGGAGACTGAGGGACTTCTGGGATCAGTCTCGGGAGCCCCAGTCGGTTCTCGTCCCCATCTCTCAGGAGGTGAGGGACAATCTCACCTGGTGGTTGGACGACAGGAACCTCTGCATAGGGACACCTCTGTCTTCTCGCCCTCCGGACATGCTTCTCTTTTCAGACGCATTGAAGGAGGGTTGGGGTGCACACCTGGAGGAGTTGCTGACTTCAGGTGTGTGGGACCAACACGACAGGCACTTTCACATCAATGTCCTAGAGATGAAGGCAGTGTTCTTAGGTTTTCAGTGCTTCCAGGACTGTTTGATGGGACACTCGGTGGCGTTGATGAGCGACAACACAACCATGGTGGCATATGTCAACAAGCAAGGGGGTCTTGTCTCCCGAGCTCTCCACGAGTTGACGCTGTAGGTGCACCAATGGGCAGTCGCCCACTCTGTGGAGCTGTCAGCCAGATACATTCCAGGCAAGAGGAATGTCCTGGCAGACATGCTCAGCTGTCGGGATCAGGTATTGGGGTCCGAGTGGTCCCTCCATCAGAGCGTGGCGGACAGGCTCTTTGGCCTGTGGCAGCATCCAGTTGTGGACCTGTTCACCACCCGGTACAGCAGGAATCTCCCAACCTCCTCCTTTGTTGTACCGGACCCGTGGGCAGCTGCAGAAGACACCTTCCAACACTCGTGGGACAACCTCGAAGTGTATGCCTTTCCCCTGTTGTCTCCTTCGCCCAGTTCTCAGTCGAGTTCTGGTGTCAACGAACCTTTTGAATGATCCTGGTGGCTCTGCTCTCCCAGGTTCCGAGAGAGCTTCCCCACTGGCACAACCTGCTTCGTCAGCCCCACGTAGAACGGTACCACCAGGCTGTGGCCTCCCTGTCTCTTGTCGCCTGGAGGTTATCCATCTCTTGCGAGCGAGAGGCTTTTCTTGCCGAGCAGCGACAGAGATGGCAGGATACCTCAGGAAGTCCTCAGCAGCGGTTTACCAAGGTAAGTGGGCCGTCTTTTGTGGTTGGTGTTGTAGACGGGGTTACTCTCTGGTCGGAGCCACTCTTCAGCAGTTAGTGGATTTCCTCGTCTTTCTTCATTGGGAGAAGCTTTTATCAGTTTCAGCGGTAAAAGGATACAGGGCGGCCTTAGCCTTGGTCCTGAAGCTGAAAGGCTTTGATATTTCATCCTCCCTGGAAATATCTTTGCGGATGAAGAGCTTCAAACGGTCTTGCCCACCCAGGGAACTCAGGCCCCCTGAGTGGGACGTGTCTCTCGTTTTGTGGAGCCTAAATCGTGCCCCTTACGAGCCACTGTGAGAGGCCACAGACAGGGATCTGACTCTCAAGACCGTCTTCCTTGTAGCACTGGCATCAGCAAAGAGGATTAGCGAATTACAGGGACTATCCTTTACAGTTGAACACTCGAGGGGGGTGGGCTTCGGTGATGCTCGAATTTGTCCTGGAGTTTGTAGCGAAGACTCAAAACCAACGGTCCCTGACGCTCGGTTTGAGTCTTCCACGATCCCATCCCTGAGTGACTTTGTAGAAGATGACCTTGACGAGTTGTGACTGTACTGTATGGGCACTACGGCGGTATCTGAAGAGAACACGGCACCTCAGGCCTGAGTGTTGGCGTCTCTTCGTTAGCACTGGGACCCCTAAGAAGGTGGTGTCCAAGATCACGATCTCTTTCTGGCTCCATGAGGTTATCAAGAAAGCGTATGCAACGGCTGGAGAGGATGTCACCAGCCCCCTATGCCCCCAGTTCATGAAACAGGGCGATTGTGCCCTTTTTAGCATTCAAGAAGAACCTGTCGGTTCAGCAGGTACTGAGGGTGGGGTGCGTGGTCACGCCAGACCACATTCACCTCTTTTTACCTAAGGGACGTTACCCATCGGTCCTTGGATACCTTCTCCTTGGGACCAGTGGTGGCTGCTCAACAAGTTGTGTAACTTACCCAGCTCCCGTATAGGACAGAGTTGCATCTCGTCTGTTGTACGTGCGTGAAAGGTGAGTGACTGGCTCTCTCTTCCCCCCTATCATCTAACCCTTTCCCTCGGGCAGAGAGTTAGGCCGTACAAGCTGAACCAGACGTCTGACGCAGGTGAGTTTCATTCTTTGAGTGTCCTATCTTTGTTGCCTTCCAGGTACACATTAGATGTAATGTCCCCTCTTTCCCCTGCAAGGCAGGGAAGGGGTTGCGGGCTAATTACCAAACTCATTCCTTATGTTGGTCCTTAGTCCCCGACGTTTCCCAATCACCCCTTATGTGGCTGGAAAGGGTTCTCTCAGGCTTTCACCTCGCTGTGTGATCGTTTATATACAGTAACCTCGTCACAGCAAGGACGGTCTAGTAGACTGGTCCGTGTCACCACAGTTCTCACAACGGTGCTCACGGTCCAGTGACCATGTCCTCCTGGCTCCTACCCCAGGTGAACATAAGGTGCGTTGAACTTCCAGTCATTCAGAGACCTCCACTCAGATTCCTCCCATCGAATCTTGAGTCCCCATATGTAAAGGACCAAGGGTTTGTATTTGTGTAGGAACAAATCGCATTTTTTAAAAGTAAATGAATTTTTTCTAACGTACAAACCCGAGGTCCTTTACTCAGGTTACCCACCTCAGCCTCCCCACAATCTGCCCTAGACCAGAAATTAAAGTGAATGCGTAAAGCTGGGCGGTTGATACTGTGGGCTTCCCACTGTTACCAACCACATTCCTAGCTGGTAGTAATACCAAATGATGCCTTGTAAGTCTTTAGTGGCCAGTTCAGCTATGCCGAAAGTATTCCCCATATGTAAAGGACCTCGGGTTTGTATGTTAGGAAAAATGCATTTTACTTTTTAAAAATGCGATTTTTAAGCATGCGATTTTTAAGCATAAAGTGCTGAAGTGGATATATAATTATTTGTCACAGAAAGTTTTTAAGATGATTTGTGTTTGTTAATACGAACTTCATTAGAGGAGTAATGTCCATGCAAAAAATAGTTCAGAGTCAGTTTTTGTTTCTGCAGAACGTTGTTAAAGGTATTATAGTTATGTATTGCAAATGTTTACTTGAAAAGTGTTGTAAGGTAACTATTATCTTTGTTTATGCAAAATACTTTCGAAGGAATTAATCTATAAACTGATTTTAATATGAATTATTACTTATTTTTGTGCAAAACGTTCTGGAAGGTGGTGGTGTTTTTGCTAAGGCATTTTGAATGAACGATGACCTTTTTTTATTTTCAGAAATGTAGTCAGGAACTTGAATTAAGAATTTGTTTAAAAATAAAGATTACCTCATGCATGTACAACTTATCATAAGTTGCGTCGGAGATATAAGGAATAGCTGCATTCGAAGACGATAAGTGAGATTTTTTATATCTGAAATAATCCGAGTACAAGTAACTAAATTGCCACGTCATTAAGTCATTAACAGACCCTCATTAGGGTGAGGCCAACTAAACTATATATGTTCTAATAGTATATACACTCTTAAAATGAAAGTAAATCAATAGCCTTCAAGACCTTATTAAATCAAAGTATTAAGTGGTCTTAAAAATTGGAAATATCTGAAAAATTTTTTGCGTTTTTGGATTTCTTTTGAACTATATAATTGTTACATTAACGCTAGGCCGAGGTAACTGTGTCTGTTATCTCCTACTTAGATTTCAAGCTACGCCATTCCTTCTCTATTTTGCCGATGTTGCAGAAGGTATGGCGTAGCCGGGGTATTCAGAACAATGTAATTTTCTATAAAAATTTCTACACTGCGGTGAGACCCGACCAAGAACCTCGATAAGGGAGAGACAAGGGCACTACCAATCAGGCCACTTGTATCACGGGCATGTTATGATGCTTGGTAAAACTCACTGGTATGCCTTGGTATCTCCTCAGTTGTGAATTCTTTATGACCCCTTTGGCATGATTGGCACGCACTTGGCTTCCGCTATAGATATTTTGGGTTTGATGTTACGTGTGTTGATTCCATCATCATTCTTTGCCATGTCTCAGGTAATAACAGAAGTAATAAATTTTAAATGTCATGTGGGTCCCTTTCATTATGAACAGTAGAGTACACCTATATTAAATGCACGAATACAGATATTGCTGCAACTCTGCTGAGGTGTGTGTAGGGAGCTTCAAATGAAAATGTATTCTCGCGTTGTCATTGAGAAATTATGCGGGCACAAGTGAATCCGAGAAATCAAAAATCCCTGAGGTTCTGGAGAGCCATCAGTTGCCACGACCAATAATTCCCCCGAGGAAGAAAGAGACAGAAAACCAAGGACAATTGTATCTAATGATCACGTCTGTCCCAAGTGTAAAATGATGAGAAGAGTTGGGCCTATCCCCTAAGAAAGCGATTAAGGGTATAACTTGAAAAAAAAAAGCTGAAAGAGACTCTTAAGGTGTTCACATCGTTCGGAAAAGATTTTGTAGATTCATCTGAAAGTAATTTATTTAATATTTTAGTACTTAGAACCAACAACTAACCCACCCATACTCATTCAATACCGCTTACAGTTTGCCTAGTGCGGCACTCTGTAGGTTATGCTGAGTATCCAGTAGTCTTCTGGCCAAGCCGGCCAACTTCTTTAACTTTTTTTTTTTATCTTCCTCCAGTTTTCACTCTTCCAAGGAATTCAAATGTGTTGGGCCTAGTGGTCTCGCTAGACTAAAAATATAATAATAGTTAGGTTCGTCTCTAGCAACGCAGCTGACTTTTGGAGAGATGAATAGTGTTCATCCTCCATGAGAATTTGGAGTCTTTTATCGCAAACATAGAAAGGTTTTCATGAATCGTCTTGTGCACTGACATGGTCGGCTGGTTGCGACTTTGTGTACCTCGCCAGTTCTCGAGACTCTACGAGTTCCTTGTTAAAAAATGGTTGTCTTCTACCTATTCTTCGCTATATATGAAGTACCGACGAGGTTGATATGACATTAATGTCCACAGTCGTACTTTGATTTCATCCATCTCTTTGTCTGCATATATGTAAACATTTTTTCCTTTTAAAATTTTTGAAATATTGATATGGTAGTGATTATTGCTTTTATTCCTCTAGAGTCGCATTAGAATAAGGAAAGTGGCGTATTGTTTGTTTGAATATATATATATATATATATATATATATATATATATATAAATTATATATATATATATATATATTATATATATATATATATATATATATATATATATATATATATATATATATATATATATATATATATATAATATATTATATGAAAGATTTTTGTTTTGTTTGGTCTGTATTGTTGTATGGCTGTGAAACTTGGACCTTGAGGAAGGCAGATGAGGAGAGGTTACAGGCTGCAGAAATGTGGTTTTGGAGAAGGATGCTGAAAATATCATGGACAGAAAGGAAAACTAATGAGCAGGTATTAGAGAGAGTAGGCATTGAGAGAGAACTTTTGGCTTCAGTGAGAGGTAGACAAATGCGGTTTGTGGGTCACATTGTGAGAAGACAAGAACTAGAACATCTCTCTCTCACTGGTAAAATCAATGGAAGTCGGCCAAGAGGAAGACCTAGACAAAAATATATGGATGGATTGGTGAGAATGACTGGAGGAAGAATGTCTGCAGCTCAGTTGCTGCAGAGAGCCGGAAAATAGAGGAGAGTGGTGAGCCATGATTGCCGACGTCCTTGGGGATATGGCACCTGGATGATGATATATATATATATATATATATATATATATATATATATATATATATATATATATATATATATATAAGTAAACAGTTGTATTGAAGTTAATGGCATTGTTCTATTGTAGATACTGTCTTTTATCAGCACTTCTTTTTCTCTTCAAGCAAGCTTCTCATTAATAAGGAAAATTATTTAAGATTCTTTCCATTTACTTGTTCTAGTGCATAGACCATTTCCCCATGCAGACTTTTGAATTTTCAACATGACGCCATTTGGTGCTGAATTTCTGTTGGATGGCATATCTCTCGCTGGCAGTCGGGGCAGCAGCATGGGCATTCCTGGTGCTCCGCAGGACATCCCATGCTGTGGCTTGCAGCAGATGACGTGATTCATGTCTCTGGCTGAAAGTCTTGATTTGCTTTGTTTTCACAGATGTCCTGTGGTTTCCTTGAAGGGAGGATGAAGTCCATGTTCTTTATATTTAACACTGGTGTTTGTTGATTTATACTCAGCTTCTGTGGAACTGGGCTTCTGTATGAACGATCTCTGTGCTTTCTAATAATTCTTCTACTGTTGGTTTATGGTCGTGGGTGTCTACTTAGCATTGGAATATTACCCCTTGGTTATGTAGAGTGGTAGTGGTGCAACCTATGTAGTAATTTCTGATGGCTTTTATTGTCCCTTTGGTACATTTGAATTTGTATACTACGTTGGTCAACTCCCACATCTCTCTATGGGGGCCTGTGCTATTTCGCATTACAAGAGTGCTGACTAATTTTGGGCTACATGAGACATGTAAGGAAATACGCTCATCAGGATTCGAAGGTGTCATACAGCTGGCAGTTACTGTTTTTATGGCCTTGACATCACCGTTGAACTAGCATTGATATGCAGCTTTGTAATACAAAGTGATGTTTCTCGGTGAGGTAAGCATCGTCACTGGTGTGCTGGCATACAGGTCTAACTGGTTTCATATGCAACCTTCTATTAGATTGCTGTCATATCTGTTCTTAGTTAGGAGTTGACTAACATTTTTGAGCAATGCGAGAGTAGTTTTCCATGAGGAACAGTGCGTAATTGCACGCCACGTATGGGCTACCACAGAGCATTTGTAAGTGTCGGCACTCCCCATGGGCGTTAAGGCACCAACCTACATTAGTTGCTTTTTGTTACATGGTAGTATTGTACCTGTTTCTTTTCTTCTCCACATTTACACTCAAGAAGGGAAGTCAGCCTTCAACATCATATCCAATAGTGAAGCTTGGGCTTGAGTTCCTCTTCAAGGCATACTGTAGGTGGGTGGCTTCTTTGTCAGTGTTGATGGCAATGAAGATATCATCTATATATCGGACATATATCTTTGGTTTTGGATGGGAATTGGTTTCCTTCATTGACATCTGCCATGTACATATTGGCAAATAAGATTTCAAGGGGTGGGGGTATCCCATGGCAACTCCATCAACCTGTTGAAAGAGGTCACCCCTATGTGAGAGGAAAGCACAGAGATCGTGCACACACAAGCCGGGTTCCACAGATAGCGACCTGCGTTAAATATACTGAGGAACGTGGACTTCATCTTCCCTTCATCCTTGAGAATCTAAAGGGAGACACGAGCGACAGAACACCCATTGGCACAACACTGACAACAAAGCAAATAAGACTATCGGCCAGAGACAGGAATCACATCCTTGCTCATGCTCTTGGTTGCAAGCTTGAGGCATAGGACACATTATATGGAGCACCAGGAATGCCCATGCTGCTGCCCAGACCACCAGTGAGAGAATGAGACTTACTGACCAGTAGAGATTCAGCACCCATTAACTTCATGTTTAAAATTCTAAAGTCCTTGTAATAAGAACTTTGTATGTCAATTTGCAAGCCAGTCCTGAAGACGCTGCTGGGAGATGGGGAAACGGTTCGTCCACTACAAAAAGTAAATGGAAAACAATGCCATTAACTTGAATAGAAATTGCAAAAATATACATATATACAGTATATAAAATTTTATATAATAAATAGCATATATATATACATATATACAGTATATAAAATTTATATATATATATATATATATATATATATATATATATATATATATATATAATATATATATATATATATATATATATATAATTATTAATAAAAGTACCTCATTCAAACTGGATGGTATCTAATGGAGTATTTATTCAGAAAAAGTTACAAGCTTTCTTGGACAAACAGTCCACATTATCAAGTATCCGCACTGTACGGATACTTGATAATGTGGACTGTTTATCCAAGAAAGCTTGTAACTTTTTCTGAATAAATACTCCATTAGATACCATCCAGTTTGAATGAGATCCTTTTAGTAATTCTACTAGTGCACAGAACAATTGTGTATGTGATAAAAGTTAATATATAATTATATGTATATATGTGTGTGTAATATATATATATATATATATATAATATATATATATATATATATATATATATATATATATATATATATATATATATATATATATATATATAATATATAATATATATATATTATATAATGATTGTGTCATCAAACATTCAACGAAATGTAGCTTGCACACGTATAGATAGAAACGTAATTATACAGGTGTTCAACTTCCAGGCGGCAAGACGTTAAAACGGTCACGTAGAAAACGTTTGAAAGCCAGTGAAATAAGTAGGCGACGGATAATCTCTCTCTCTCTCTCTCTCTCTCTCTCTCTCTCTCTCTCTCTCTCTCTCTCTCTCTCACGTACATACATAGACACAGACTGTTTGTGAGCATGCACAAGTGTAAAAAACGAAGCACGTGTAACACACACCTGTGGATACACGTGGGAAAGCACCTGGCTTGTACATAAAAAAAACCATTAGGTGAGTAAACCCAATGCTCCAGTCATGTTTTTGCAAATGTAGTGCGAGTAGGTTTATTTGCTGGCATGTTTCAGTTTAATAATAATAATAGTAACATTATTATTATTATTATTATTATTATTATTATTATTATTATTATTATTATTATTATTATTATTATTATTAGAGAAGAATTACATTGAAGTCAATACAGTCATCATCCTCATTATCATCAATCACCTGTCGAACGAATATATCCTGAGGACATTCTTCTGTTTTTAATCATTCATGAAAATGATTTTATCATCCTCATGTTACAAGATGTAATCCAAGGTCACTTGAGCGTGGCATTCGATCCAGAAAAGCGCATATTTTGCATCAAATTACGTGGGAGAGAATGAGAATTTTCTTCTGCTGCTGTCACGGCGAAGATTATATAATGAAGGTGGGGTTAAATGAGGTTAGTTTACTGTGGTGAATGTTGCTTCTTTATTCACACACACACACATATACATATCACATTTTTGCCACTGCCACTGCTGAGTTGATTTGTACAAAGTAATGTGAAAAAACATTTGTAAATGGTTAGAGAGAGAGAGAGAGAGAGAAAGGCAGTGCTTACTGCGTATTCAGAAGCATAATACAAATGCTGATGAATAGTTTTATGATTATCCATCTTACGTACGTAAGTACATATATACTCAAACAAAAACCAAGCTGTGAAATGATTGAGAATCTACATCCCTCTTCTCATACAATTCTTCAAAAAGATGATCTCCCCGGATGTGGTCCGCTTTCGTGAAGAAAAAATTTATCAACAAGTTTTTCTCGTTTTTCATTCATTCATTCATCTGTAATTGTTTTCAGGAGGATGGTCGTTTTCGTCTGTTAAATAAAGTTAACATTTTATTTCTTTCATATGTAATGTACACAATCGAGAGCAGAGGCTGGTAGGATGGGCAACCAAAATGTCTCTTCCTAGTCCAGGAAAGGGGCACGAGAAGGGCGCACTTGACCATCAGGAAACCAATAGACCTTTGTTCCCCTGAATGAAAAGCAGATAGACCGAATGTCCGCGAGTTTTCTGGCGTTACAGCTAGCAAGGTCGCTGACGCTGAAGGAAAAATAGAAGCGGGCAGAGAATTCCGAGCTTGTGTGTTCGTTACATTTGTGCTTTGCATACGGCAGTCATGATGTGCAAATTTTAAATCTTAATCATCACCTGTCCTCGATCGTACCCTAGCCATTGGGTGCTTTGAGACCATCAGGCGAGCCTTGCTAATAGTCCGTAGCCTGTAAAAAAGTGACGCATAGAGTTACCTATTACCATAAAATGTCCATTAACCAGTTGAGATAGAAAAAGGTATGATGCGAATTAAGAAGGAAAAGAAGTAATACTAATTGAATCAGAATGGTAAATCGATAGATGAAGCAAGGGCGATGTACCCGTTTATTTTAATAGATAATAGTCACTTTCAATTTGAGTTGTTACGCATGGGGACATCTGCTGGCATGGGGCATCCATTAACTGGGAATAAAAAAGCGATGCTAATTGAAAAAGAATGGCTAATCGATAGGCTAAGCAAGGGAGATGCATCCACCCATTTTATGATAACAATTAGCCGCCGGTATGCTCGTGCTTTCATGGCGTCACCGGCCCTTCAGTCAGTCCGGCATAAGGTGGGTACTTCGGCTGGGGGTATCGGTGGCGGCTGTTCCTGGGTTTTGGGAGTCGGGGGAGAGAAGGGGTAATTATCTGGGCAGAAAGCAGCAGATGGCAGTGAGCCGAATGAATTTGAAATATTAAAAAAATATAATTTTTTTTGTAGTCGATTTACATTTTAATTACCTCACCTTCTCATTTGCTCAGTTCGTCATCAGTACGTGTCTGGTCACTTTACACGCCTCGTTGGCTCTCGTTAGGGAAGCAGGGGGAGATTATTCGTGCTTGTGGGCCGCGTGTGCTTTATGGGCATCACCCGCTGCATGATGTGGATGGAATTGAGTAGAGGAACCTTGAATGAAGAAAACGGGCATGCCAACTTATGTACATATGTATGTATTTATGTGTGTATATATATATATATATATATATATATATATATATATATATATATATATATATATATATATATATATATATATATATATATGTATCTGTGGAGTGTGAGATAATGTATTCACCGTGCTTTATTTTTAACAAATCTTCACGTATTCCCAGCCTACTCACAATTCTCATCCACAAGTAGAGGACTGGGTCTTTCAACTTCACGGGTACCCACAGAGTTGGTGCAAAGGACATGTCCAAGCCATTGCCATCTCCCTTTCGTCATCATCTCATATAATTATGGAACTTAAGTAATGAACCTTATGGTATCATTTTTAACACTTTACCATCTAATATTTTTTTGAAAGCTCTAGTCTCAGATTTGACAAAATCCTTTAGATATATTTTTGTTGTCATACCACGATTCATGTCAGTAAGTAAAGGCAGGTCGAACTAGACTTATTGCATAATCTTACTTTCGTATTCAATTTCAGTCCATGTTTTCCCGATGTTATTCAGCCTGCTCATTGTTTAATTTGCGTCTTTTAGTCTTCCACTAAATTCCAGCTCAAGAGAACCTGTACTGACCGAGTATCATTGTTCCTAAATATTGGAAAGATTCAGAACAGTCATTTCTCCCTGTAATGTCATTTGGTCCATTTGTTTACACCGTCTGTAGATATATGATGAATTAATACTAAACAAGCCTTATAAATCTTGTGTTTTGCTGACTAAGACAGCTTCCACTGCATATTCTAAGTCGGCCAAGTATCTGTCGTAACTCCAATCTAAACCTTCTCCTCTTCCCCCACGATTTTTTTACTCTACAATATCTGTGATAAAGGTAAACAGCAAATGTGAAATAACATTCCCCATAGTACCCAACAGTTTAATGCAATTAACACGACAAGACCCCTTCAACATTAACCTTATATCTGCTCCGTTCATGGATAATTTCACTTAGCTTGATATATTTAACAAGAATGCCAAAGTGACGCAAGACCATTCCCTAATATTGCAATGTCGACGCTTTCACATGTTTTCTTGTAATCAACAAAAGAGATCAGAAGGGGATTTTTAAAAAATTCTATTCACTGCTGCATAGTATCTCTTGCCTTTTCTAAAACAAGCTTGTTCATCGCTAAAATCGATATATACATGTGTATATTTTATATGTATATATATATGTATGTATGTATATGTGTGTGTGTGTAATTTGACATCAGCAGAATACTTGACTTATTCAGCTGTGCCACTATCAAAGATGAAAAACAATATATGAATCCTGACCAATTTTAGTTAATACACCTTTAAGAGGACTGATGATTACTGGGAGAAATTGTTACATATGCTAGGGTAACTTGACAAACGAGCATACAGTAGGTTGAAGAATATAAACATCTGACCGAGGTCAGTGCTCCATTAACAGATCGTGTTTTCGTATGCACACCTTTGCTATTAAGGCCTGACAAATTACTGTCCTTTAAATCCTTACATTCAACATATTTCTTTACAAATAAATGGATCAAGTGTACACGTTTCAAAGCTAGTATTTTCACAGGGTTTGCTTTTATAAAACTAGATTCACTTATATTTTTTCTTCAACATCATTAGAATAAACTGGCATCATTGTACATGTTCTGTTTTGGTAGCAAAACAGAACAGCATAAAAATGTATAGGATATGCACAAGGTAACGATGCAATCTTTGCTTATGTCAGTAAATATAATCGTATTACCAATTGGTAGCATGATTATCCTGTGCATATCGTATACATTTTTGTGTCGTTCTTTTGTGTTTTGCAATAATTTTTCAGCTTCAAAAAATTAAAGAAATCGTAGCTATTTAGTTCCACCTTACACAACTAATGTTTGCCTTATAAATCATAGATATATTCAACTGATTTAATTCGAGCCTGCGTAAGAAGCATTTAACAGTGACATATTTTTGACGGCTTCATTTTGGGCTCACTAGTTAGAGGATGGCGACGGTCGTGGCTGCTGCCCCCCCCCCCTCCCCGGGTTTTACTTAACAGCCAACCGTCTTTGGGGGAAGCACAGGTGAAATATGCACGTTACTCATGTCCCTTAATAAGCCTGTTTGCTCCATTTAGTTCATTTGCTGTATTTACCCAGATAAGTAGGTTATCTCATTCATTATACTCATCTTTTCATGTACGTTGAATATATCATCCACGTTAAACACATCAAAAATATTTAGCACTTGGCTGCACTTCATTTAGGAGATGTTTATAATGATTTCACTTTTGCATCATAAGGTGTAAAATTCCAGTAGTTAAATAGTCAATACATTTTTATGTAAAAAGGTAGCCATGCGCTCTTACCTACATTAGGCTGAGGGGGAAAAGTAGGGGGTATAAAGAGAATTCCACGGTCTGCCAGTATGCTCAACATAGACTTCATCAGTCTCTTTCCCGTCATTATAATTAATTATGATTACGTATCAATCAGAGTGCATTTTAAACGGTATAATTCAAGTACTGATCATAAGAGGTCAATAGCCTAACCAGATTAACATTTGTATCCTGACGAGGGTACCCAGTTGGTGACCTCCCCTTAACTGCAGTCACCCCCTTTTAGTCTAAGTTTAACATGCAGATTATTAGAGTGACTGCATGGATTTGCCCGGAAGATATACGCTAGATCCTCGGAAGTTAAATTGTAGACATGATAACAAAAAAGGAAATACTTCCAGCCTGTGAAAATTGTGAGCTTTAGAAGAAATGTGCTTATGTTAACGGCTTATAAGCTTTGGACTCAGATACAGAATTAGAGCATTTCTAGAGAACCTCTCTCGCCAGAAAACTACTACTTAGTTTGAGGGACTTGTGAGCTTTAGAGTAAATCGATTATTACGCATGTCACTCCTCGCAAGATATTTTGTGCTCTGCTATTTTCCATGCCAGTTGCATATTGGTAATTATTTTCTGATAGATGATAACGCAGTATTAATAACTGCATGTGTGGCCAGTATTGATAACTGCATGTACGGCGGTTAGGTTTGACGTCGTGTCACTTAGAATGGAAGAGGATGAGGGTTGAATAGTGTCGAATTTTCTGGAAACTGAAGATATTCTGAAAAACGATTAGTTGCATAAGCACTGTTAAAGGGACAGACTAGGGCGAGTTCACACATCCTAAACGGAAGCATTAAGACACTTGTCTTACAAACATTTTTTATAAAAGAGGTTACCCAATTTTCGCATGAAAAAATAAAGGAGACGGTAACCAAATATCTATTTTTATTGTAAAAAACAAGTACCAACAAAAACAAAATACATTTTAATGAAAAGATAAGAAATATGAAACACCAACGAAATCCTAAATGACGACATTCAGCGTATGAAGTTTTGATTTAACAGCAAGGGAGGACCCCACATGGACTTGATATAAATCATAGCACTTTTTCTTCCCGAAATGTATACAGAGACCACCAATAGGAAAAACCGCCCCGAAAAAAATTGGAAATTAATTTGTGTACATAGTGCTGCATCATGATATTCGGAGGGAATTCCAAGGTCACTAATACTGCCGGGCAGTCCACAACTATCGAAGCATGTCACACGATACTAGCAAGGTATAGAATGCACGGGTCCACGATTTTCATCAGCATCTCCAGAGTGTTAAATCAGTAGAAATGTTAAACTTAAAAACAATAGTAACAATAATGATGACGATAACATTTACATTAAATTGCGTATTAAGATGCTAATCATAATTCATTCAGATGATAACAAAATGTGTGGAAAAGGTGGTCAGCATGAAAGAGGCCACGCAATATGCAAGGCAAGGACCCGCCAGGTAGCGACCTCGACCAAAGGAAGAGCAGTTGTGATGATTTAAAAATGAAAATCAAAGATGAAGGTAATGTAATGATAAAGATAAGACAACGTCTTGATAAACCACTAGGCATTCTGCCTAACACTCCATTCGAAAAAACAAGAGGAAGAGAAAGTTGACTGAAAAGTCTGCTTTAGTGTACCCTCGAGCAGAAGAGTTCTATACCAAGACTGGGCATAAAGGTTGTGGCACTGCCCAAGACTAGGGAACATTAGTTTGGTTTGGGAGGAGCATTCTCATAGAAATAGTTTATATATATATATATATATATATATATATATATATATATATATATATATATATATATATATATATATATATATATATATATATATATATATATATATATATATACAGCAGCAGTCCATGCATAAACCAATTACATTCATTTTGCTCTAGAAATCATTTACGTAAAATATGCATGAAAGTTCATGAAACCCCTTCATGAAGTGTAGGTGAATCGTGCTCGCATGCCCAAAAAAATATGGAAATGATAAATTTTTTTTTTTTTTGGCAAATTGTTGATCAAGTACAGTCATACTTAACTCCTCTAATAGGGTCACGTAAAATCAAGGTTAATAATATCGATATATTTCCTCAATTATCTGTTTGGTTATGTTTTCTGATTTGTTTATTTACTCATTAAAAAGTAGTATTAAAAAGTATAACCAGCTACATTCCCCGCATGCATGTTCTGAAAATATGTCGAGCAGTATATGATATGGGTTAGCCCAGTAAAAAAAAAAAAAGTCTAGTTATCGTGACTCGCATAATTTGCTATTTCTACGGAATCCTGTTGGTGAAAATTGTATGAGAAATAAATAAAGAAAAAGAAAAACTCAGCCGAGTTCAGGGCAGCGCGCTGCAGGGAAAACTTAATAAACTGATCGTAATTGCTTTTAATGGCTGTCAGTGTGTACTGGACGCTTCTCTGACCTAATGGTGTATCGCCTTACATTTCATACGAGAGAAAGACGAAGCCAGAGAGAGAGAGAGAGAGAGAGAGAGCAACAGCTGCCCTGTGACTCATGCAATGTTTAACTTCTGCAGATTACTGTCGAAGGGGGAGGGGGAAATGCAGGGTGGAAGATGAGTGTCGTCGCAGGGAATAGATAAAGAGTAGAAGAGAAAATGGGAAGCAAAGAGGAGAGATTGAAACTAACGAAGAGAATTGGTGATAAGAGTGGAAGAAAAGAAAGCAACAGCTTTCAGCAAACTTGGGATTATTAAGGCGCTGTATTATGAAGACAGACTTTTTTTTATTATCATTGTCATTATGTTTTGTAATATTTAAAAAAAAAACTGTAACAACTAAACAAACTGAAACCCCAGAGCTACAGTATGTAAAGAAACACCAACTCATTTACTGTCGATTAAAAAAAAAAAAATGGGCGGCAAAGCAGCTTTTATTTCCGGCATGTATATAAGTTTTCTGTTACAAAAAGATTAATTTTATTAGTTCCAGATGATCCCATTTTATAAAGTAAAGTCTGATTTGCTTTATTTGGAGTTAGAAGTTATACGGATTTTCAGTTATGTAGATTTCAGGGAATTTATTTCACCTTCCAGGTCCTGTGAAGTTACTAAGCAAATCATAACACTTACTCAGCACACAGTGGAAAGTTAAAATGTGTGCGTACGTCGAACTTGAATGTCTTCCATCTTTGGAGCTGATCTTATGCGAGAATTAACATTATATGTAATTTTGTGATTCTTGTCAAGCAACACATATACACATATATGTATATATACATACATTTTATTTATATATATATATATATATATATATATATATATATATATATATATATATATATATATATATATATATATATATATATATATATATATATATATATATATATATATATATATATATATATATGTATATATATATATATATATATATATATATATATATGTGTGTGTGTATAATATATATATAATATATATATATATTTATATATATAGTCATAAACTGGGTCCTTGGGGTGGATGGAAATTGGGACAATTTATTATTATAGACTGCCTTTGGTGCCAAGGGGGGGTCCCCGATTATGAACAAAAGGAAAACTACTGGAACTTACCTTAGAATCTTCCTCGATTTACCTAAATAATGAAGGTCGCCAATTTGGAATTATAATTCTTTTACATTAAAAAGGGGTTTATTTACAGAGACTGGGGCAAGTATGTGAGACCAAAAATGTAACAATTTACAGACACATAAATCACATATGATAGATCATAAATGCAGTAATTTAAAGACACGCAATGTAAATATGAGGGGTCGCAGATGCAACAATTCCCGTTAAAACAATTAACTCTGTTATGCTAAAATGCATCAATTCACAGGCCGCAGTACAATGAAAAGGGTAAATTCCAGGATAATGGATTTTAGTTAATCAAGATGATTTCTGTGTGGGCAACGGATTCTTGCGACCAGGAATGGTTGTGAAATTTGGATGGCAGTCATTAAAGGGTATCTTGGGATAAATTTGTGAACTGGGCAGGCTATGTCGCCTCCTTAGAAGTATTCGTGAGCTCAGAATGTATCGTCAGCGGCCATCTGCGTTGTCGTTGCCGAGCACCCAGAAAACAGGGGAGAAGTACATCTGCCTTGGAACCCGGCCGGGAAGTCTCTGCCCTTGTTTTTCAAAACGACGTGGGCTTGGTGCATCTTCGCCTATCCAGGTATACCTGAAAGAATAGTCTGGTGCCACTCAGGAAGTCAAGGGAAAATTGGTCTTAAAGTTTAGGTGGTTACAGCTTAAGATCCTAGCTCCCCTTTGCGCAGCTTGCGCCCTTCTATATCTGTAACCTCTGATCTGAATTCACAAACACCACCCCACAGAGGGGGGGCGGGGGAAATGTAGGTGTGTTCTTGTAGTAGGGGGTTGAAGGTGGAGGAACTCTATTGTTTGGTAGACCCGGGCATTTCCGGCCAGGAGAATGGAATGTGTCCTGGATTCAAAAATGAGTTGGAAACCCTCTTTGTCAGCTATATTGGCTTGATTCTCAGTTAACTAATATGCTGGATTTTCATTAAAATTACTTACAGGGCGATTCACTAGGAGGGAGGAATATAAAATCGTGACAGGTCCCCCCTTTGAAAAGGCATTCACACCCTTTCAGGAGTGAGGGTCTTGACTAAGATAGCTATTCATCCTGACTAGTCAGCTAGCATCCCTACATGAGGTGTGCTTTGGCACTGGAATAGCTAAAGGGGCCTACCTAACTGCTAAGAGGGGGTTCTGAGTTGGCTAACTTACAGGCCTAACCTATCCAAGGGTATCTACATTAATACTATTGTCCCTAATGACAGGAGAACTCTACTCCTAGGCAAATGCACATAGTAAAGACCTAACCTAACCTACTATCCTATGACTCTGGCACTGAGGAATGGCATGCAATGAAGTATGATTGGCACAATGCTTTATGATTAACACGCAACACATTGAAACATGAATAACCTGAAGGGTAAATCACAGTATACAATTAAGTAAGGTATCAGTTTGAGTCTGGAGTGGGTTTGAAGGAGGTTAGTTAGGAAAACGTTAGTGTTACAAGTGCCTAAGGGGTTAGTGGTTAGCTTACTACTGGGTTAGAGGTCACACAGGGTACCTCCTCTGGGCAGGTGCCAGGATCACTCTGAGATGGAAGCAGCACTGTGCCAACTGGGCATGAGTGCCAAGAAGAGCTTATGGCTCTGATTCGTTAAGTAGATTTCTTCCACCCCTTCTTCTTCTTCTTTTTCTTCAGGGGCCTCCAAGGTCTGGCTAGGCCATTCCTAGGAGGCATTAAGGGTACCGACTCTGAAGAAAGGCCAGGAGCAGGATCAGGGACAGCCTCAGTGGCTACTGGCTGGTCTCCCACTTTGGCTGCTGCAACAACCATCATGGGAATAGAACCAGCGTCTGTGTCGTGGCTGGACAGTTCCTGGTCAACCAGAAAAGAGGTAGTGTTCAGGCCCTACAGAGGGCCATCCTTGGCAAGTGGAAGAGTGTGGGAAGAAGAAACGTCAGGGGTCAGAGGCTCACACTGGGCGATGATCATGGTTGTGAGGTTTGGTGGATCTCCTGTAGGAGGATCCAGGTCAGGTTCTGGATCCAGAACTGGCACTAACTCAGTGCCAGGCACGGGGAGTAAGATTGACATGAAGCTTCCAGCTGAGATAGGCGGAGCTCGGCACTGACCAGTGCTCGCAAGTGGCACTGTCAGTGAATTGGCGTCAGACAAAGCTGAAGGGGGACCCGCGGGAGCAAGACCCCTCGGTGTCCCTGTAGTGATTTGGGACAGCGATTCCTGTCTGGATGAGGGCAGGGCCTCTTGGCTTTGTGGAAATGGCCACTGCAGCTAGCTTGCTGGGGCACTTGGACCATCTTTTGGGGTTCCCTCTTATGTTGCAGGTCCTGCAGCGGTAGTTGGCGATATCCCTTTGTGATGAGGGAGGAGTTTTTTGGTGGCTGTCCGGTCGCGAGATCTGCGGACTAGGCCTGGAATGGTTTAGATGTGGGCTGCGTAATGTCGCTCTTGGACGAATGGAAGGTTTGGCTGACGGTGGCACAGCTGTCACAGAGGCTGTGTCCTGATGAGAAGAGGTTAATGAGGACTCACTGGCGGAAGCAGTCAGGCAACAGAGTGGCATGGGGGTGGGACATCCCCAGAGGATGTCTCGTCCAAGCAGGAACTCCTCTCCGTGCCGAATACGCTTGATGACGCCAAGGCAGTGAATTTTGTTGCTCCAAGGGGTAATCAGCCTGAGTTCGACTGTGGGGACGGTCAAGGATTGTTTGTCCACCCAGGTCACTGTCCACTTGGTTTGCTCATCTACTTTGGCACTGGCTGGCACTTGGGCCCGATCGATCAGGCTAATATCCGAGCCAGTGTCAGCAGTAGTTGGCAGGTGCACTGGTAGGCTAGAGCAATCCAGGGGGGGCCATGGTGACGGACTGTGTCCAGACCTGCTCGGGGTGAGACTTTTCTGATGGCTCAGCCAGGGATGGTGTTGTACTGATCATGTTGACATGCCTGGTAGCAACCACGTTTCGAGCAACCAGGATACCCGGCAGAAGAGTGCCCTAGAACTCCACAGTCTCAGGAGGGTCCCCTGGGATAGGATGATCTCTTGGCAGTGACGGTCTGCTGGGAAGGTGGTGTGGAGTTAGGTGGAGAGGAAGAGTGGCGATTATTGGTAGGCTGTCATTGGTTGTTGTCTGGCTTGTAGCAGCACTCTGCTTCATCATGACCGTACCTCTTGCAGATGGTGCACATAGGTCTGCTAGGTGGTCTGTTCCGTGGGCGATTAGGGCGTGAGAGGTGTCCAGGTGGCACTATTTGGCATTGCAAGGTGCTGTGGGATGAATTGTAAGTTTCCCAGGCATCAGCCAAGCAGCAGGCTTCCTTGAGATTGGTTGGCTGCATGTCACTAAGACACACAGCCAGAGGCCTGGGCACACGCTGGAAGAGGTCCTCCAGCATGGTCCTGTTGAACACATCCTCAAAGGTGTTGCACCGCAAGGATTCGAACCAGCGGGTCCCAGCCTGAGTCTTGTGACAGGTCCATTCTGTCCAGGACCAGCCGACGTCCTTGGCCATACCTCAGAACCGTTGTCTCCACCTTTCAGGAGTAATTTCATACCACCTGGCGATGGCCTCACGAATGGCAGCCATGTCTCCTCATTGATCCCTGTCCAGTGCTCAGTGGGCTGCCCTAGCCTTCCCGTCCAGGTGCTTGGTAAGCATTAAGGCCCTCCCAGCCAGGCCGACGTCATAGGTCTCGAAGAGGAACTCGATCTCTTTGAGCTGTTGTTCCGGCTCATCTTCAGTCCATTTGCCGACGAGGTTATTGACTGTTGATAGTGTGGTATTTAGGGCAGATGGTGTGGGGCTAGAGGCTTGTTGGGCTGCTAAAGCTTCGGTGCTCTCCTTTTTGGCTCTCTCCAACTCGAGCTCCTTGTCCAAGAGCGCCAGCTCGCTTGCCTTGAGAGCTTGCCCACTTTCTCTGAGGGCTAATTTGTGCCGTCTTCTTCTCTCTTCCTCTTCTCTCCTCTGCTCAGTTTCTCGTTGTCTTTTCCTCTCCTCTCTTTCTTCTTCTTCTCTCCTCTGCTCAGCTTCTTGCTGTCTTCTTTCTTCGTCTTCTCACTCTCCCTGTCTTTGTTTTTCTTCTCTTTCATCTTCTCGCTGTCTCTGTTCATCTTTGTACTTTCTCTTTTTGGCAATCTGCCCTTTTACAAATTTGTGAAGGGCCTGGCCTGTGAGGCCGTCCTCCTTTCCTATATCCTGGAAATATTGTTGCTCTTCGGTTGACTTGTTGCTGGTGGAGAAGGGCAGCTAAGTGGATTAACTGGGCATTCCCGGAGGAAAGGGTTTGTGATGATGGGGAAGTGTCCGTTAAATCATTGGCACTTCAGTGAGTGGCACCTTTTAATGAGGTGGCACTGTGGTTGAGTGTGCCGTGCGAAGGTCACAGTAGGGGAGCATTCCTGAAGGAAGTTAGAGTTCTTTTGGGCGGATACGCTAGGAGGTCATGAAGTGATCCTGAAGGTATATTATTCCATATGGGCGGAAACACTTAGAAAATGGGAGTGATCCTGAAGGCTCTATAGTCCTTATGGGCGGATACACTGTTAATGGGGTATTCCTGAAGGAGCTAAGGTCCTTATGGGCAGAAACACTGGTTGTATGGCACTCTGTTTCTTAAGTACAGGTGCAATGGCTTAGGAGTGATTATTTTGGTTGGGTGGCACTGTGGTGCCGGTGTGCTTCTTGGAGCAGTGAAAAATGTCAGAAATGGCACTGAAAATGGCACTGCCTGGGGCAGAAGGTGAGTTACGAGTAAGGGGGAAATGAGAGACTCTGGCAGACAGTGGGTGAGAAAGGAAAGGGAAAGAAGAAAGATAAGTGCTTCAGTGATTGGCTTGGCTGGCAGTGCTGCCATTTAGTGGCACTGTGAGAAATAGAACTGTGGCGTGACATGAGTGGGTGGCTAGTTCTAAGAACTAGAGATTGCTTCCTAGCTTGGGGAAAGGAAGCCTTCTCCCTGACATGAGGAAAGGGAGGATATGGGGAGTGCACTCAATATGCAATTAGTACTTGTGACATAGGCAAGTCTAGAATGAGATATACCCAACTTGAGTTCGACAGTTGATAAATGTTATTAAATAGCGGTACACTGTATGGAACACACGAGAATTGATCTGGGATGAAGCATGAAAAAGGAAAGCAGGAATGCGAGATTATTCAAAAACTACCGGAACATACCTTAGAATCTTCCTTGATTTATGTAAATAATGAAGGTCGCCGATTTGGAACTAGAAATCTTTTACATTTAAAAGGGGTTTATTTACAGAGATCATAAATGCAGTAATTTAAAGACACGCATTGTAAATATGAGGGACCACAGATGCAACAATTCCCATTAAAACAGCTAACTCTGTTATGCCAAAATGCATCAATTCACAGGCCGCAATACAATGAAAGGGGTAAATTCCAGGATAATGGACATTAGTTAATCAAGATGATTTCTGTGTGGGCAACGGATTCTTGCGGTCAGGCTGCGACCAGGAATGGTTCCGAAATTTGGATGGCAGTCAGTAAAGGGTATCTTGGCACAGATTTGCAAACTGGACAGGCTATGCTGTCTCCTTAGACGTACACGTGAGCTCGGAATATATCATCAGCAGCCATCTGCATTGTCATTGCCCAGCACCCAGAGAACAGGTGAGAAGTACGTCTGCCTTGGAGCCCGGCCGGGAAGTCTCTGCCCTTGTTTTTCCAAACGACACTGGCTTGGTGCATCTTCGCCCATCCAGGTATACCTGAAAGAATATTCTGGCGCCAGTCAAGAAGTCAAGGGAAAAATGGTCTTAAAGATTAGGTGTTTACAGCTTAAGATCCTAGCTCCCTTTTGTGTGGCTTGCGCCCTTCTATATCTATAACCTCTCTGATCTGAATTCACAAACACTACCCCACAGAGGGGGGGGGGGGGGAATCTAGGTGTGTTCTTGTAGTAGGGGGTTGAAGGTGGGGAACTCTATTGTTTGGTAGACCCGGGCATTTCCGGCCAGGAGAATGGAATGTGTCCTGGATTCAAAAATGAGTTGGAAACCCTCTTTGTTAGCCATATTGGCTTGATTCTCAGTTAACTAATATGCTGGGTTTTCATTAAAATTACTTACAGGGCGATTCACTAGGAGGGAGGAATATAAATTCGTGACTATATATATATATATATATATATATATATATATATATATATATATATATATATATATATATATATATATATATATATATATATATATATATATATATATATATATATATATATATATATATATATATATATATATATATATATATATATATATATATATATATACATATACATACATACATACATACATACATACATACATACATACATACATACATATACTCAAGTACATACATTGCAAGCCTTTTTTCCTTATCACACTCGTCCAAAACTGGTTGCTCTAAGTGCCAAGAAACTAAATTAATCCTTTGAAACGATCTTGGAGCTATGGCTTGCTATGAACGCGCAGCAGCTTAAGCAGCTTGTAAAATTCTCTCGATTAATATTATTGTTTTACCGGATGAATTCAACTTGATGTTGCATTAGTAAATGTATGAAAATGTACACTCCATCTAAAAGTCTTAGTACAAAAAAGTTCTTTATGGTCCATACTTTAATCGGAAATTGTGAATTTGACATTCAGGAATTACAGTTATTTTACAGATAAAAGAAAAGTTGTTAAAGACGTTTTTATTTAATGATTTATTTCACCAGTAACAACGAGGGAAGTGAACATTCAAGTATTTCTACAAAGTTCGTGACAAATCAGCATTTTCCATAGTGTAACTGTTTCCTACACTCAGGGTCACGCAAGAGTGTATCAAATATCTGTTTATTTCTTTCTTCTCTAAAGAATGATGGTTGAAATTCCTGAACGGTGAATCAACCTACAGTGTTATAAGTATTGTATAAATCAGAAAGGGAGTTAATGTTCATACAATGATCTACGTTCAGCATCAGTGCGGAAAGATTTCACGTGAGCTAAAAAATATTTGGATTAACCTTCAGAGGGATATTTATTCAGTGACGTCATGCATGATTTCATCGGTCATGATGAATTTGTACTTGTAAACTGGAGCACTTATTGACCTCAGCTTATAGTAATGATAAACATAAACATTTAGTTTAATTCAGGGCTACAGTATATACAAGTGGAGTGTGTAGATACAAACGAGACAAAGAAACAGTAACAAAGATCGCTGACGTGACGTCTAATGTCAACGAAGATAAAAGTGCCAAGGACCAAAACAGTTCAGTGGAATGTTTGTTTTTATGGGAGCGTTGTATCCGTTAGATGTCGCTCTATTTATTTATTGTCAAGTCTGTTTCAACAAAAACGTCCATGTAGTCACTTGAACTCCATTATCTTATCGAAATGGTGATCCTCCCATAATGCTTCATGACCGGGCGTACCCCTGACCACCGAATTCTGCCCAGCGAAGTACAATGCCCCTTGGGAGGGATCATGGGGCCAGGCCATGAGGAGAACTGCTTGGGTTCATCCGCACGCGATGTGAAATCAATGCATGCCGAACGAAGCTCTCCTCAAGTCGATCTAGAGCTCCAATCTTCTACATGAAGCTCACGCTAAAGAAAGCTGTTTTTGTTTATCCCTTGGAGGGATAAACATTCTTTATTATACCTATGCTCGGGTACATGTCAGGATGTAAATAATTGTTTCCAGAGAGACGAGCTATGAAATGATTTAGGCTGTAGAGACATCTGTAGACAATTATGTGAAGTGTTAACTCGTGTGAAGGTTAATTTGATCACATGGCCATGACGCTATCTCAGTTGTTACATGAAATTGCAGAATGTTGTCAATCTATTATAAGAACATTTATGGTGATCTGACTCATCTCATTTTTAAAAGTTAACAGCTACATGCCGTTTCCCTATGAAATGCTGTAATTTGACACAATCAAAACACTAGTCGTTACACAAGCATACTATGAATGTAGAATCACAGATGAACCTCCGACATAACTAACACAGCCTCACAACTTGCACGAGAAACAGTGCGCCATTCGCCTTTGCTCTGAACGCGCTTTTTAGATGATGAAGCTGTTTTGTTCTTGCAGTTCTGTCAAATTCTCGTTTTTCATGTCTCTCCCTTTATCCTGTCAGGAATTACGTGCATCGTTAATCCTAAGGAAAACTTATTGGAATTGGGAAAAGTGAAGGCAGGAGAGAATGCTACTGCTCAGAGTAAAGTGAAACGTCGACAAACTGAGCGCACTGGTGATTGATAAAAGTTACATGATAAAAGCAGGAAAGGCTGGTCTGGCGGTTGGTACATGGTTGCTATGGATTTTTCAGTCTCACTGTGTCCCATAGCCATTCCAACCCAAGACAGCAAAAAGTAGATAGGTACTGTAAACGTATATTGAGAGTGAATTTCGCACAGTACAGGGAAAGAAAACTTCAGGAATTCGAAGGCCAACTTTCGTCTTGCGCTGAATTGCTTTTGTTGTGAGACGAAACTAGTCTTTCGCCAACGCAGAGCCTTATTCAGGGAGCAGTCTGTATATAACGATTATTCCCACACGTGAATTCAGGTTATCTAGAATTTAAGAAAAACAAGTCGTCAAGTGGTGTCACTAACCTTATAAGCCTTCTGGACACCACCTCTTAGAACAGATCGGGATGTAGAGAGCTGGGAAGGCAAGTTTATTGAGTTTTTTCTTTTTCATGCAGAGAAAGTTACAGTATAATGTGCGTGAAAGAAAGGTCGTTACTGGTAGAGTCTGTGGCAACCGGATTTTTTTTTAATTGAAGAATCATTATTCTTAAAACCCTTGCGGAAAATTGCACTTCTTCAACCATATCTTGAGGACGAAGGCAACTTACGCACCTTTGTTATCCGAATTGTCAGATTTTGAAATTCTTGAAATGGTGTATTCTTTCTAACGTAAATATAGCATATGGGTAATGCTAAAGCCCCAGTCTACCTTGTCTATCTTTGTTCACGGGTCGTAAGGACATTTCCTTATTCTTTATCAAGAGCGGAGCGCTGCAGAGTCCCACATTTGATGGTTGTCGATATTCCTTAGATGTTCTGGCAACCGAACTTTCTGTATTTTTTAAAATTTAGCTGAACTGGCGGTTGTATTTGTCAATGATGCTGCTGCTATTTATTGTTTTTTTAAACCTCATCTTCGGTACTTTCTCCTCTTTTTCCCCATCTTACTCCTTACGACGTCCTTTTGGTGACTATATTGTATCTCCCATCCTCATTTCTTCGCCTCTAATTATGAGGTGAACTGCAGAGAGATGACCCTTCCATGATGTTTACTATTCAAGTTTTAAGTAGTTCACAAAACGTAAGATGAATTTTTATCCCATTTACGTTTTGTACGTCAAATGAGAAAATGTCAAAGAAACATGTCCTGCATAATAGTTTTTCAAAGGCCATCTTATGGCTGGATTCTTTATCACTGCGTTAGTTCGAAGTATCACTTGTGGCTTTCCGTGAAAAGCAATTTAAAAGAAGAAGAGGAGGAACAACAATACCTTTGGATCTCTACAGGTGACAAGTGTAGGTCACAACGATGCCCATTTCCACAAATAAGTAAAAAAAAGATTGGCTTAAAATCTAGCTTAATGGACACTGCAGGAATCACATACTTTCATATTAACCCGTTCATTGGTCTGCTAACCCTACTTTATAAAATACATTGTGCATTTATATCATTTTTATGTGTAACATATTCCACGAGATGGAGACTTCGTTGAAATATGAAAATATCCTAATCAAGAAAATGCATAGTAACAATATGTACTGAAATATAAGGTAAATTCAGTTGCAAAATTAAAGAAATATTCCCGTCGTTTTTGACTCTGCAGCTGCATTAATTATATATATATATATAATTTATCCACTACTGAAAATTTTCTTAATTCTGTTTTGGAGGGAATAACCCAAGTAATTTTTCTCCTAATCTGTTTTGATGTCTTTTCTTTCAAAAGTATTTTGATAACTCCCTTCCATGGATATCTATTTTAGTCGTAATTCTTCATAGGTAATCCCGTGCTATTTTCGCTTCAGTTCTGCATGGAACGAATGGAAATTACGAACGCGGGAGATTTATTCATGTTTAAAGCTAATGGGGCATTAAAACTAAACGCATTTTGATGACGGTCGCTTACTATTTGAACAAGCTTAACCTCTCTCTCTCTCTCTCTCTCTCTCTCTCTCTCTCTCTCTCTCTCTCTCTCTCTCTCTGACACACACACGAATCCTCTCAAAAGATATAAGTATATGTTTTCCAAGCAATTGAAGGGTCCACCGTATTTATATATTTTTTTCTTTCCCACATGGGTTTTATAACACTCCATGTAACTCGCAAACAGTTGTTCTTTTTATCAGTAACGGTTTTAAGTTTCTCAATTGAACATTGTTTACCTTAGCCTTGTTTTCCTCGCTGGAGAAGATTGTTTGCCCCCTTCAGATCTACAAGTGTGAACAACCGTTGGAGCAAGATCGACAGATTTGAAGCAACTCGTAAACACTGTACGGTTGAAAACTCGTTACGTTTCTTTGTTTTTCTTATCTTTTACGTAAAATCTGAGAGATTGACATTAGACATCTTCGCGCGTGTTTATAGAAAGAAAGCAGAGCATTTGATAGCAGAATAGAATTATAAATTAATATATAATTAAAAGGCTTTCGAAATCATCGCTCTGATGGTTACTTTGAATTCGAAAATTGGCAGATATGATATATATATATATATATATATATATATATATATATATATATATATATATATATATATATATGTACATATATGTATGCGTATATTGTGAAAATTATGTATACTGTACATATGTGTACACATGTATGTACCATAAGCAGTTACGGTGCTTAGTCACAGATTTAGGTTTTTAGACAATAATACACTTCATTGTATCTATACTGTACATATCCCGTGAGGGGCTAGTGCTGTCAGTGCACCTCTTGCGGTGCACTGTAAGCATTCTTTGCAGCGTCCCTTCGGCCCATAACTGTAACCCCTTTCATTCCTTTTGCTGTACCTCCATTCATGTTCTCTTACGTCTTACTTTTCACCCTATCCTAACAGTTGTTTCATTGGGTAACTGCGAGGTTTTCCTCCTGCTACACCTTTCAAACCTTTTTACTGTCAATTTCCATATTAGCGCTGAATGGCCTCGTAGGTCCCAGCGCTTAGTCTTTGGCCTAAATGCTATATTTATTTATCTAAATTTATACATAGTTATTGTCTTTTTGTGATTTTGCCGTAATCACTGCCTTGTGTATTTATTTTAATTTCGTATGAATGCTTATCGTTATAATTATTGTAGACTCACTCTCTCTCTCTCTCTCTCTCTCTCTCTCTCTCTCTCTCTCTCTCTCTCTCTCTCTCTCTCTCTCTCTCATAGCATTTTGTGTCGTTAAGTATCCGGCTTTTTGCATGATGTACTTGTAGACATATTTTTTGCAACTTATTACGCACACGTTTGCCAACACTCAGGCGTACACGACTACACTACACATCTATAATATCTATTGATCTATCTATATATATATAAATAGATGGAGATATATAGTATATATATAGATATAGATATAATTTATATTATATATATATATATATATATATAATTTATATATATATATATATATATATATATATATATATATATATATATATATATATATAAAATATATGTATATATAAAATATATGTATATACTGTATCTCTATATAATCTCTCTCTCTCTCTCTCTCTCTCTCTCTCTCTCTCTCTCTCTCTCTCTCTCTCTCTCTCTCCGCATGAACAATCTTTATGTAGGTTAGTTTCGCTGGTTCGCCACGCGGTAATCACTTCCAATTCCGGAACTAATAATAATCCCCCAACAAAGGATATCCTTTTTTTTTTTTTTTTTTTTTTGCAAGACCGCCTATTACAGGTGGAAAAATTTGGTCCCTCTGCGTGCATTTAACGCAACTTGCCTTCATTTTTAATAGTGTTATACTTATGCCAGCCATCATTTTTACATTTATTTTATACGATAATCATATTCCAAACGTGGTGGAAGCAAGGTGCGATTGAGAAATGGCGATGATTAAAGCAGACATAGACGAGAAAATGAGACCCAGAAGCGGCGGATGTGACACAGAGACCCCGCCCCCTTTCGTCACTTCCGGCGCTGCCATGATGGTCCACTAGATGATAGGGGCCCCCTTCGACGGTAATGGTCATGATGATGATGATGATGATGGTTTTAGTTCTCTCGATTTCCATTGGTAGATAAATTTCTCTCTCTCTCTCTCTCTCTCTCTCTCTCTCTCTCTCTCTCTCTCTCTCTCTCTCTCTCTCTCTCTCTCCGGTAGGTAGGTAGGTATCGTATACTCGTATAGGTGTTTTCAATAAATTTGAACAAAGGATTTCTCATGAAAGTTGGTTTACGTTGCAGTTTCCCTGAGTGGATAGAAGCTTTCTCTTTCTCTTCATTTCTTTCCCTCGCTCATACCGCATTTCCATCGGCAGACACATTTCTCTCTCTCTCTCTCTCTCTCTCTCTCTCTCTCTGGCAAAACGTATCTTAGTAGCTGTCATGTAGATGCTTTCGAAAGGAAATAAATCCAAGAATATTGATTTCGTATTATTTATTAATATAACAATTTACCACGGGATTTGACTACGTTGGGAATAACTTACACCCAAGGGGAAATTTGATTTGTCAGTTCATCAGCCCCGGTAAGGATTCGAACCTAGATACCATTATAAACAGTAGGCTTGACCATTCGCATGTATCCTTTCCGGGACTGATGCACTTATCATTTATAGATTCCTTTGCGTAAACGGTAGAGTGAATTCGATATTAAATTATATTTGTTACTTAGTTTTATTGCATTATTATTGTCATTTGTGGCTTGATTCATGTAAATTTTCGTTAATTTCGTCTCTTAACTGACAAATGGCTCCCTGCTAATTCATTTAAGCTCGAAATTATCTTTCCTGTACCTGTATTATCTTTGACAAAGTGGCTTTTTAATTTGCCGACTTCTGTTTTTGTTAGGGTGTTGACGCTTTGAGTTGCTCTTTTTATTGACTTGGCTTGACCTACTGACTTTTTCTTTTGATGTTTTTCTGATATTTTTTCAACTTGCTTGTTTATTGACTTTACGGTTTGCTTACGAAATAAAATGCGACTTTTTTACCGCAACGACATTTCAAAAAATTTGACGTGACGTATTTGTCGTTTCTCATAATCAGATCGTGGTTGCTATCTGTATCCTTTCGGGTGTATCTGGGCCACTTGTTATGAGGTCATGTTCAGATTATCTGGGTATGAAAGGCCGAACTATTTACGACATACTTTTATCAAAAATTTTTCTTAATCAGGAAGTGAAACTAATGCCGTCTAGAGGTGTTTTGTTTCATTAACTAGGCACTAGTAACATGTGAAGTGTTACCAGTCAAGGTTATATTGTCAGCAATCTTCAGCGCCTGTCCTTACCCATAATGCCATCTGTATCAGGCACCAAATAATAAAAACTACTGACTGCAAGAAAAATCAAAATGACATCCTTTCATCAGTAGTGAAAATAAAGAAATACTCTTGAAATGAAAGATCATATCGGGGTAGTTCTTAATAGAATCAAAGCTGTATGGTAGAGGATTCCTCCCTAAGGCAGTTACATTTAACCTTTACTTCTGTGAGATTCTGGAAACAGAACTGTTGCATTCTGGACGCCAAAGGAAGACAGGTGGTAATATTTTGACTGCTCTGTTTGTCTCTTGATCGTTGAAGTTAAGCAGCATTGCATATAGTCAGTTATTGATTAGGTGACCTGCAGCGAATGTCAAAATCATCGATTTACATGCTCTTGTGATGATTATTGAAGTTTCAAGAATATATATATGAGAATAATGACCATCATCATTGCTCCAGCGCGGCATGACACAAAGTGCCGCTTTGAAATTTAGCCACTGTTGTCTTTCGAGTGCTTTGTCTTCCACAAATCTCCATTCATCTTCAGCCTTCCTTCTCACAGTTTTCATTAAAGTAGGTCTGGGTCTCCTGTTAGGAAGAAGGCTTAGAGATGAGTTGAGATTTGTGTATATATATACATGTATATGTATATATGCAGTTATTTATTTTTATGATAATAAAAGGCGAGTGGATGTTGTTTGTCCGCCCCGGTGTGAAATGTGGAGTGTCGGGAACGTAGGTTCGTGCACCTAAGTATCGACCATGCAAACTACAGCGGCGCGGGCTGACGTGTGCGCAGCGTAGCGCGCGCCATCAAGCTCGTAGTTAATATTCGCCATAAGCTACTACTTTTTCTCGTGAATGGGGTGGTGCCAGGTGTTAGTGTTCTAGTTCTCTGCAGATATTTTCGGATCAGTATGATAGCCTTACTTTCTATCCCACTGCTCATTATTATTATTATTATTATTATTATTATTATTTATTATTATTATTTTGCAAATATCTACATAGAACAAGCCTAAAAGGTCATCCATTACCTTTGCACTGAAAATTTCTTTTGAGTAGAATGCCCACTTAGGGAATTTTGAAAAACAGAATAGGATAAGGGAGAGAATAACAAATAACCGAAAAAAGGCAAATCAATTGACAAAAAAGATTACATGAAGTCCAGCATCAATCTAAATTCGAAAAAGTAGGGCATTTGCACCGGTCACTTAGAGGTAGCATTACATAATAACAGTTACAAAGAGTACAACCATTCCACAATCACATTTACGATGTCGACGATTTTGCGGAAGTTGCAATCTCAACCTTTGTGATCCAGCTCTCTCAGAACATGTTACACTTTATGTATATAAGTCCAAGGATGTATGTGTAAATAAATGGGCTTAGGAAAGATAGTCCATTTGTTTTTATCATTTGTCCTTTTAACATCTTGAGACATACATATATATACAGTATATATAAATTCATCAAATATATAAACTCATTTTCAGTTATTGGAGGGGGTGCTTTTACAAGGATAAAGACTTCTAGTTTCTCAGCAAGTCTCTAGGGATGAGGTTTGTAGTTCCAATCCACCCCAGCAAATGCTAGCACCCATTCACAGCTATGTAGCTTGTTGGCAGGTAAGCCAAAAGCAACCCACCAACGTACGTATGTGAGCTGAGTGCTGTACCACTCCGCCTCTGTGCCTGCCTAGCTTATTACACCTTCCAAAAGTTGGCAGTGATGTTGCCACGTCATTGCGCTGTACCTATACTAATGAATGTGAACACTATAATGTAAGGATCATGTCATGCATTGAATTTGCCATGACTTGTGACAGTCCTTTATGGTCTCTGTTTCTGACTTTTGACCTCTTTTTGTCTTGAAGGTCTTAACCAAGAACCAAGTCCGAAGCCCAGCTCAGCATTATTCGTGATAGTTTCGACACATTCACCCTGTGGTTACCATGGTAATTTTGTACTCCTTGTCCTATATGTCTTTGTTTTCAGAAATTTTTACAAAGTAGTTCTTAAAACTTTTGCACTATTAACTCTCGGTCCAGTATTTGTTGAATATGGTTTTGCTTTTATTGATTATTACTCCCACGCATTGTTTGGTCATACATATTTTTATGTTTTTACCTGAGAAGGGACTTTAAATCCTGAGCAAGGAAGTTACCTTTATGATCTAAAACCATAGGAAGAAAGAGATGAGCTGAAGGCTTTACTCAACAGGGAATGTTGCAGATAAAACACTTAGGTTCACTTAAAATCACATATACTTAACATTAACACAAAATCAGAAGAATGGGGAATAAATTAGACAGGTAAACAGAGTCCTGCAGAAGACCTAAATTATGAAACAAAAGGGTAACTGGAGATGCCAGATAAATCCACTTCACGGGCACGTAGAGTAGGTTTCAGTGGTTAGAACTATGGCACATGCACAATCAGAATGGGAGGGAAAGGAATTTAAGGGACTTAGCACTGGAAGAATACTGGGCTAAGAAAGCAGCCACATGGTTTGGGGTATGGCCCAGATGGGTCAGAAGTCTAGGGGAGGATGTTGCTGGATCTGGTGCCAGGGTGTATGTGCTTTGGTTCGGGTCACGTGGCTCCTTTTATGACCCCTGGTGGGTTATCTTCCAAAGCTCTTGGCATCCCATTTTCTATGGGCACACACATGGGTTTTGGCGTGATCCCATGACCTTGTGATTGTCCAGTCATCCGCTTGGTAAGGTGATGACTGTGTGGCAGTTGGTTGCTATGGGGCTTTCCAAAACTTTCTCTCTGGAGTAAATCCCCATCACTGGTTCATCTGGTGCCTGCGGTGGGGATTTTTTCTCCAAATGGCTTTGCACCTGGAAGAGAGGTTTCGAGGAAGTTATGGGGGCGAGAGAAAGGATTAACAGTGTGTCCAGGGAACAATAATAAGAGATTTAAGAAGGGGCAATGTTTTCCATGATGACCTTGTCAGTCAGCAGTGTGATTAAAAGTTACTGTAGTACTTTTGAAAAGAATAAAACGATTCAAGCTTACAGTAAATTCTCTTAAAGGAATAAAAATTGTTTTACTGTACGTTCTTTTGCAAAGCTTGGAGGGTGAGTTGACTTAGGGTATCCCATTGTTGCAACTCCCCCAAAGTTGACATGTTGCACCTTGAATTGGGCGAGAATGTATACAGACAAGTTAACTCTACTGACTATGGTATTATCTCTCATCAAACTTCCTCTGGTGGCACTAATTATCTTACAATTAGAGTGTCTGCGAGACAGTGTTACTGCAAATGACATTACATCTAAAATTTACGTTATCAGAGAATAAAGTGCTGCTGGTACTTAAATTCATTAGATAATGGTCAGATTTTTACTCTAAAGCAGCATTTATATCAAGTTCCAATCAAGATATTCCTTGAATTTATATGTCATGAATCATTGTAACAACGTAAAAGCAGTGTTAAAGAATTAGTACTAAAGTAATTCCTAAAGTTAGTCATGCACTTAATTATAAGGTTAACTTTTTGAATTCAGATTTATGTAGTTAGTTTGCCTTGATGAGGCATCACAAATGAAGTACTCGTGGACATATGTTAGATGGTGCCATGGTAACTGGATATGACGGCGTTGTGCCAGATGTGGCACTAAAGTCACGGGTGCCTAGCGGCACTGATCTAATTTAAGTACATGTTAATCAAAGTACATGGAAAGGATAGAGTCAAGGAAGGAAGTATCTTATGCTTTCGAGAGTGCTAATTCTAGCATGCATAATGAGACCCTTCACTCTGGAGGGAGTGGCATGTTACGCCATTGGGGGGCGGGGGTAACAGGAAGCCATTTTTAGTTGTTAGCTCTGATGCCTGGAAAGGACATCAACGATCTTGTTGTCTGTACCCTTGATGGTTCGATCCTCCAATTGTAGTTTTGGAGGTCAGGACGCCAATGCATCAGGTGCTTGTTCTAATATCTGAATGTCATGAGATACTTAGGGGGGATTATGATCAGTAAAGACTTATAATGTCAGTAGATGGTGATTGGCATTCTGCAGTGGCAGGGGGTGAAGCAAAGTTAAAAGGGGAGCTTTTATAAGGTTTTGAAAGGAGGTCGTGAATGGACAAGGTTGCCAAGAAACTATTAAAATAAGAGATTTGAAAAAATTATCAAAGTTGTTAAAGAAAATGTTACAAGTTGAATTGCAAAGTTATAAGAAGTATTGAAAAGGGAAGAAATCTGGCATCCTACTCTAGTAAGAGGTGCCAGAATTCTTCATAAGATTAAGTAAGGCACTGTACCAGATGGGCACTAATGCGAAGAAACCTTAGTGGTTTTCTCAGGCTGCCTGGTTGCTATACACCTTTGACCCTTCTTCCTTTGCCCTCGTTAGGTCGAAGGTTTGACATTCACGGAGGAGTTGGTGGGAACTGGGCCTGGGGAAGGTGTAGGAGTGCCACCTATTCTGGTTGCTGTGGCAATTGGAGCAGGGGCAGTGCCTGTAATTTCTAATACTATCTGTAGAAGTTCCTCGAGTTCTGCGGCCAGCTGAAATATGGCAGAATATTCACTCAGGACTGGGAAAGAGAGGAAGAAGTTTTGTTGGGCTTGAGAGGTTTGCAGGCTGTGGTGAGCAGCTCAGGCATGGGCTGCAAGGCTGCGCTGTGTGATGAGCTTCCACTGTGGTCAAGGGAATCAGACTCTTACCGACACTGGCAGTGGAGCCAAGCCAGGAGAAGAGAGGGGATCCGGACTAGGATCTCTTGAAGGAAGATCTGTGGTGTGTCCTGGCACTGGCACTGAGGCAGGACCAGGCATGGGAATTGAATTTGGGATTGGCTCGTCATTCGGTACGCACGGAGCTGGCACTGCTCAGGGCACACAATTGGCACTGGTAGAGAATGTGAATTAAGTTTGGGATCTCCTGAAGGGAGATCTGTGGTGAGCTTTGGCACTGGCACTATGACAGGGCCTGTTCAGGGTGAACAGAGTGTGTCACTGCTCAGGGCACGGAAGTGGCACTGGCAGGGGGTTCAAGGTAAAATTGGGACTTTCGGAAGGGAGATCTGTGGTGTGCTCTGATGAATTCTTCAAGGGGTTAGGGGCAGGCCCTTGGAATGTCTTAAATTAGGGGGGGGTCATAGCCTCAAGGAATGTAGTTTGCTACTGCAAGTGTGCAGATTTTGGTCCTGTGAGGCCTGGTGATCCCCAAGTGAACTGTGGGTAGTATCAGTTTAATATGATTGATACTTTCAGTGGCGATGAGCTTGCATCGGTCAGTGGTAACCCCATGGGGGCCTTGTCTTCCTGTATCTGGGAGACTTGTGCGCCAGTATTGTCAAAGGCGTGGACTTGGCATGCGGGGTAGCTACCTCAAGGAGGTGCCACGTATATAGGACCCTTTGCTGGAGGGCCTAGTGATGAATTATTAATAACCGGCGGGGCAGTGGTGAGTGTTGCATAATTTGGAAAGTGCCTATAGATTGTGGACATGTGACCCTTCTGGCCACAGTCCTTGCAGACTTCTTTGCTGAAGTCTCTTCGGGTCACTTCACCATGGAGGAAGCGGGCCAGTTGTTGGGTACCCAAGAGCTAGATGAGGCTTGGTTGGGTGTGCTCCCAGTGTGGGAACAAGGGGGTCTTTGATGGAACCTGGGCTTTCAGATGGCACTGTTCTGTGAGGTACCCAGCCCTATTGCAGTGGCCGCACACAGGCTTCTTCAGAGGATGTCCAATTTTGGGCTGAGGGATCCTGGAGGTATGAGGAAGGAGACAAATTTTATGTCCCAAAGAACTAGCGAAAGGATGGTATGTGTCCCAGCCATCCACCAAGCAACAGCACTCAGTGAGTGTCTTGGAGGCTTTTTCACAAAGGTAGGTGGTGAGAGTTGGGGGCCGTAATAAAGGAAGTCCTCGCTCTGGAAGCGCTTGATTACGTCCTCAACGGTGGTGGCTCTCTAGGACTCCAGCCATCGCGTGAGAGCTCTGCACTTAGAGTATGCCCATTTAGTCCAGGTTTGGCCCACTTCCTTAGGCTGGCCTCGCCAATGTTGTCTCCAGCATTTGGGGGTAATCTCGTAGGCCGTAGTGATGGCCTTTTGGACCTCCTTGAGATTTCCTCATTTTCCTTGGGTGAGGGGAGCTGAAGGTGACTGCCCCCTTTCTACCTAGGTACTTTCCCAGGATCAAGGAAACTTCTGCAGGAGTGGGCTTGTAATTCTTGAAAACCATTCTATTTGGTTGAGCCAGACCTCGGGGTCAGTGTCATTCCATTTTGGAATTAGGGAGCTGACGCTGTTGAGAGTGGACTGGGGAGTGGTTGGAGCGGGGTTCGCGGCCCTCTGTTGGGTGAGAGAGCTCTCCTGGGCTCTTTCTTTCTCCCTCTTCTCTCTTTTTCCTTCGCCTCTCTTTCTTTCTCCTTCTTCAGTCTTTCTCCTTCCTGGCTTCTCTTGCTTCACTTTCCCTTTTCTTCTCCTCTTTCTTTCTCCTTCTTCAGTTTTTCGTTTTCCTTCTCCTCTCTTTCTTTCTCCTCCTTCAGTCTTTCATTTTCCTTCTCTCTTTCTTTCTCCTGCCCTGGCTTCTTTCCCCCTTTCTGCCTCTGTCCTTTGTTCATTTATCCATGTTGTCAATTTGGCTCCCCTCAGCCCCAGCAGTTTCCCCACCTCAGTGAAGTATTTGACTTCCTTGAGAAAATCAGCCATGTTGCAGGTGCTTAGGGGATGAAGTTATTCCTCTAAAGGTTGGGCAAAGGGTTGTGGTTTGGTCCATAGGACAGATGGTGTCACTCTTTGTGCAGGCTCGTTCTTGGGAATCGAGCATGGGGTTAGGTACTGTTTGTAGAAAACGGGGTTTTGGTGTGTTCCAGAGAACTTAGAGTTTGTTCATTAGAACGTAGGGTTGTTTGAATAGAATCAGTTGGTTTGTTCCTGAGAACTCAGGCTTGTTTGTAAGAACTTAGGTTTGTTCGTAGAACGTAGGTTTGTTCGAATAGGATGAGTTTGGTTTGTTTTGTAGAACTCAGGTTTGTTGAAACAAAAAGAATTTGGTTTGTTCCGGAGAACTCAGGCATGTTTGTAGGAATGTAGATTGGTTTGAATAGAACAAGTTTGGTTTGTCTTGAAGAACTCAAGTTTGTTTGTAGAATGTAGGTTTGTTTGAATAGATTGAGTTAGGTTTGTTTTGGATAACTCAGGTTTGTTCATAAGAACATAGGTTTGTTCAAATATAACGAGTTTGGTGTGTTACAAAGAACTCATCTTTGTTTGTAGAACGTAGATTTGTTCAAATAGAACGAGTTTGGGCTGTTCCGGAGAACTCAGGTTTGTTTGTAAGAATGTAGGTTTGTTCAGTTAGAACGAGTTTGGTTTGTTCTGAAGAACTCAGGTTGCTCATAGAGCGTAGGTTTGTGGCATGCTGGGTGTGGGTTTTTTCTTTTAAGGTTTGGTGGTTAGGTTTGAGAACCTTGATTGTGTGTTGGAACACGGAATTAGTAAAATGGGTAGTGTAAACCTTGGAAAAGGGGTTTGTTTTGGTGAGAGACACTTGGGAACTGGCGCAGATAGTTGAAGCTTATGCAAAAGTTATAAAATTGTGTTGCTCTAAGCAAATAGGAGGCAGTAGCTTCTGAGGATACACAAATAGAAGCGTGTACGAATGATTATGCTTGTTCAGCAGCCAAGGATAAATGCATTAGACGTGGTGAGTATAATATGCTTATTTTCGAGGAAAAGAATTAATTACATCTGAAGGTGACAAGTACAATTCTTGAATCTGCCATGCACAAGGCATTGATTTACTGAGATCACATGCGAAAAGAATTGTAATATACTGTAGTTTGACCTGACTGGCATGTGATCATAAAGGTATGCGAATTTACTCTGTTACAGAGTCTTGTGGGGTTGTTTTGATGGGAGCTCAGCACGTGAGTGAAACGTTGTCATCTGAGCGAAATTTTGTGCAGAAGGTTATGAAACACAGGCGAACAACTTTGGGAACGTTTTCTCCCGTCTCCCAGCTGCTCGAGAGTTATGAACGAAGAGTTTGCTTGCCTGCGCAGATTCTGAATATGAAGTGAATTTCATGAATGCTAATTTTCAAAGTATGGTCTTGGAAATTGTAGGATTTTAATTCAAATTCTAGTGTGGGTGCTACTATGAGAGAGAGTCCAGCGAGCGGAATTGCTGGATGGGCCTAAGTTCATTGCCCGATTTCTGTGTTGCTTAGGTAAATAATTATGGACGGCAAATTGTCCAGAGCACGTGGGGAGATGAAATGATGCACCATTCCCTTGGCTATCACTTTGTTTAACACTTCACTTCCTGACTAATCTAACATTTAAATCATGCAGGCTAACATGTGATAGCAACAAAGTTTGTGTTTCAGGAAAGCAAAACTCTCCTCACAGTGAAATTATTTGCGTAGCATGCACGTGGATTGTCCGGTCCCTAACAAAATTTTTACAGTTGTGGTTATGATTGCCAATAATAAAAAATATAAAAATAACACTATACTTACACTGGAATTCTGTTCGATTGTGTACTTATTAAGGAATTCTATGCTAAGGTTCGTTTCTCGTCTTGCATCCAGCTTTAGCGAGGCTAATAGCTGGTAACTGCAGGTTGCAGGATTCTAGCTGCATTGTTGCATCTTGCAGGATCTGAGCAATAAGGTCACCACTTTTATGTTTTTATCTTGGAAGGGACTTTAAATCTTGAGCAGGGAGTTACCTTTGTGATCTAACTGAGGAAAGGACTTACTTATCATGAAAATTTACATATCTGACTGAAATTGCAGGATAAGGTAAAATCATAAGAAGAAAGAGATGAGCTGAAGGGTTTACTCAATAGGGAATGTTGCAGATAAAACACTTAGGTTTACTTAAAATCACATATATTTACATTAACATAAAATCAGAAGAATGGGAGTAAATTAGACAGGTAAACAGTCCTTCTGAAGAACTAAATTACGATAACAAAAGGATTAATTGAAGGTGCTAGGGAAATCCACTTCAAGTGCACAATCGGAGCGGGGGCCGATTCCACAGCAAGCAACTCCATCTTATGTTGGAGTGTGTGTCCTTGTCGTTTAGCCAGATGGGGGGAAGGAGTTTAACTTAGCACTGGAAGAATACTGGGCTAAGAAAGCAGCCATGTGGTTTGGGATATGGCCCTGATGGGGTGGAGGTCAAGGGGAAGATGTTGCTGGATCTGCTGCCAGGGCTTCTCTGCTTTGGTTGAGGTTTCATGGCTCCTTTAATGACCTCTGCTGGATTATCTTCCAATGCTCTTGGCATCCCATTTTCTATGGGCATGCACATGGGTTTTGGTGCGATCCCGTGATCTTGCGATTGTCCAGTCAACCGCATGGTAAGACGACGACTGCATGACAGTCGGTTTCTGTGGGGGTTCCCGTTCATCTGGTGCCTCAGGGATTTTTTCTCCAAACAGCTTCGCACCTGGAAGAGAGGTTCTGAGGCAGTCACGGGTTCAGGAGAAAGGATTAACAGTGTGTACAGGGAACTGTAATTAGAGACTTAAGAAGGGGCAGTGTTTTCCATGACCTCCTTGTCAGTCAGCAATGTGATTAAAAGTTACTGTACTTCTTTTGAAAAGAATAAAACAATTCAAGTTTACAGTAAATTCTCTTAAAAGTATAAAAGTTGTTTTACTGTACATTCCATTGCAAAGCTTGGAGGGTGAGTTGACTTGGGAAATTATATATATATATATATATATATATATATATATATATATATATATATATATATATATATATATATATATATATATATATATATATATATATATATATATATATATACTATATATATACATATATATATATATATATATAGATATATATATATATATATATATTATATATATATATATATATATATATATATATATATATATATATATATATATATATATATATATATATATATATATTATATATAAATATATATATATATATATATATATATATTATATATATATATATATATATATATATATATTATATATATATATATATATATATATATATATATAATATATTTGTTATATATTATATATATATATATATTATGTGTATATATATATATATATATATATATATATATATATATATATATATATATATATATATATATATATATATATATATATATATATATATATATATATATATATATACTATTCATTTGTATTCATTCTCGTTTGTCCGTAATAGTCTTGACGGATCAATTGAAGGCTTGCAGGAGGACCTTCAAATAAATTGGGAAGTACATGTATTGTGAAGAAGTTGCCTGGGATTGTTAGTTGTTAATCATGAGAAAGAAGCGTTTGATGTCATAGACATTGAAATATCACACTGCTCTATATCGAGTAGTCTTAATATCTCATTAAATATGTGAACCTCAGACCCATATAGAGTATAGAGGTTTTCCCTTCTGGCAGATGGGTCGGTTACCACGCAGTATAGAAAACGAATTGCTCTCTCCTTTACCCTAATCGAGATAACCTGCGATCTTGGTTTGAAGTTTTTAAAAAATACTCTGAATCGTACAAGTGTTAACTAGCAAAGCACTTCCTGTTATTTTTTGTGTTCACGAGGCTGCCTTTCTCGTCCTTTCAGACAAATATTAACCAGATTTATGTTCAAGACAACAGAAATTATCCAGTCTTTGGAATTGCATTGAGTATCGGACTTCCTAGTATAGGTGGCCTTATGCTGGCCATGGCTTAGGCTCTAAAGGTGATCTGTAATAATTTCAGTGTTCTTAGCTTGCGCAAGGCTCTCTCTCTCTCTCTCTCTCTCTCTCTCTCTCTCTCTCTCTCTCTCTCTCTCTCTCTCCAACAGATTGATTAAGGTGACAAGAAATGAAGAATATGTATTCCAGATGATTAAGGGGAAAAAACAATAGAATGCGTTTTTCAAAGAAGGCTTATTTTTTTTTGTACATCCCCCCCTTTCTTATTCTTTCACTCCCACCATAGCCTTACTTTCATTTTTACCCTACTTTATGGAATGTTTTCATAGGTGGTGCTTCTTCCAAAATACAATAAAGAGAGATAAGGAAGAGCACTTCACGCTTTTCTTTTTCATTCTCAGGAACTAAGGATTTCACAACATAAATATTGAGGTATCTTTCATTACCTCGCCGTCAAGTGATCTTGAGGTGAACCTTTGGTTTCCGGTATTATTAATATCACTATATTAACTCCGCTTCTGGTTCGCTTTGCGTGTTTGTTTGTTTGGTAGCGGAATTACGCGGAAAAGTTGTGTATACGAATTAATAGTAATAACAAAAATACTTATGTCATATTCTAAGCTTTTGTGTTTAATAGGGCGATAATATTTTTTTATCGTTCCAAGCCATTTTCGGTGTCTTATTTCATCTAATTGTGATTTCTTATAAGTGTCTATATGTTATTAAACATTTTATGCTAAACAAGTGGTATTGTAGATCGTAGATCAGTTTTACTGTATATTATGAAAGAGAATATTTTAGTTTACTTATGCAGTTTGTTTTTATTTAACCATTAAATAATTTCTTACATCTTAACATTTCCATAATTTACTTAATGAAATAATTGAAGTTTTGCACAAACGTGTCATTATGAATGCATTCTTTCAACTTTCGAGAAAAATGGTAACAGGTACTTAATAACGCAGAGACTTTGGCATTGTTTCCACTGGAAATCTTATTTTATATTTTCATAATTTCTTAGTTGCATTTTATTTCCCCTTTAATGCAACCAGTTTTTATAATAATATAACTTCTTTTATTATGAACAGTAATATGTCGATTTACTTACAATGGTTTAATTGGTGTATAGTATTTTCAGTGGTTTTTTTATTTTGCATATAAAGTACGTACTGGCCTTATTATGCATTCCCATATTTTGCAAAATCATTTTTATTATATCTGATCATGGACAAAGGTAGAATAAGTAATTTACAAATGCGGATGTTGATATATTCGTAATGTATCTTATTTTTTATAAATATATTTCCACAATCTGGGACTAAATTTCTGTTGCGCTATTTATGAATAATTTCATTAATGGATATTTAATTTCCTCTGGCACAGCTTTGCTTCTAAGCCATGGAGATGGTGCTCTGTTATTTGGTTCTCCTTATTGCTTCAGTAATTGATTTTTGTTTTTCTCTTTTCCCACCCACTTATCACCTGTTCCCTCCCCCCCTCCCCTCATTCCTCTAAGTAGGTTGGGATAAGTTCCTCACGTGAATATTGCCCGGATGTTATGACTTCCTACGTCGAGTCCTACTTAAGAATATTAACGAGAGAGAGAGAGAGAGAGAGAGAGAGAGAGAGAGAGAGAGAGAGAGAGAGAGAGAGAGGGAGAGAGAGAGAATATGCACACCGAGAGTTTGGAGAGAGAAAGAGATGATATTTGAAGAATGAAGAGACTAAATAAACTTCAGAGTTGGATGTTATGAGAGAAAGAGAGAGAGAGAGAGAAAAGAATCTCGCTTAAGAAAAGGACCTAACGTTGGGTTTACCGTGGCGGGGGTGGGGAGGGGAGGGGAGGGGAGGGGAAGGGAAGACCTCTCTCCAGTGGCTAACGTGACTTGAGCGCGACCTTCTCAAGGAGGACTTGATAAGACTCAGAGCTAGGCGCTAGGCACTGATCATCGTTTGTAGTTCTTCCTCCAAAGACGTGATATGCTTGGACTTGGTGCTCGTCTTAATAACAATGATAATTAAGATGTTTTCGCTAAGTGGTTTAATTACTGTCATTAAGCGCTTTGCTGTATGAAGTACATTTGCTATGTTACACAGATAGTGTATTCTTTCAAATTACAACAATGATGTGCACGTTAAAACACAAACACACACACCCATATACACTCAGACGCATATATCTATGTGTATGTATGCATGTATCTGTAATCTTGATGCTAGTATATTAGTGTAATAGCGGATAATGAAATAGTTTTTTTTTTTTTTATTTATATATATATATATATATATATATATATATATATATATATATATATATATATATATATATATTATATATATTATATATATATATATATATATATATATATATATTATATATATATATATATATATATATATATATATATATATATATATATATATATATATATATATATACATATATATATATATTATGTATATACATACAATATATCTGTATATATATTATATGCATATACCATATAGCTGTATATATATTATTGATGCCCAAACAGGTTTCTATGTGTTCTTTCGCTTCAAAATAGGCGATAGTCCACCGATTCCGACCAAAACGTAGCTGCGTTCATGTTACGAGATCAGGGTTCACACGCAATTCTCTCCAGTCCCGTGTACTTAGCGAATGCGGTGCTTTAGGATATTGAGAATTTATGGAATATTTTCTATCCTTTTCCCATGGACCTGAAACCGATTGATTTTTTTAAATAACCTCTTGCTGTCGCGCAGCCAAAGCAAAATGTGCACTCACTTCTTTTCTGTGAGTGATTTATAGAGAAATAATTCTGACGTAACTACCATTGCATGTTATGATGAATTTAGATTTCTTTATTTATCTAGATTCGTTAAGTGTTATTACATTGCTCCTTCCTTCTTTCGAGAACATGAAGTAAGCACTCTCACATGCGCGCAAGGTCCGAGTCGTGTGCGGAAGTGGGAGAGCACAAGGCTCAGAAATGCAGGTGGGGTTGTCCGAAAAAGTTTGCCATTGCCATTGTTCGTCGCATCGTGAACTATTGGATCCCGATGCAAATGACCGGCATGCGATGATAAAAAGAACAAAAAAGTTCGGACGAAGGTAACCACATTCCTTTATCTCTGCATGGGGCTATTTGGGGGCGGTATTGAGCGGGTTGCAATTACGCGGTTTTTGTCTGAAAAGAGCTGTCCCCCGACGCTGTTGTCTTGACTGCCAAGTTGCCAGCATCCTCTTCTGCGTACCCCAAGCAGGAAACAACGACCCTCTGTTGCTTGGCAAATGTTGCGTTAGCTGTGATGTTGCGTTTTTGTTCAAATGTTGAGGGTTGAAGAGGCACTTGCTTCTTGTCCAGTGTTTCAGTTGAATGGCTGAACTTGGCTAGTCGGAGGTTTGACGCAGATTAAAAGTGAAGGAATCTTGTTGATTATAGACATTTGCAGGCATATACTTATGGAAACTGTACATTATAAAACAGATGGGTAGTATAACATTTTGCATGTAAGAGAATAACCCAAATTTATACTAATGATATATAAACAGAGGTTAAAAGTTATACCTGAATTGAAGAGAATTTGACTTTCATCAAAATGTATTTTTAAACTGCGTATATGCAGTATATATGCATATACATACACACACATAGGTAAATATATATATATGTTTATGTGTGTGTGTGTCTGTCTGTGTGATTAATGAAGAACAACTTGTTTGAGAATTTGAACTCTGACCTGTAGTCCGCTAGGGTAACACTACCCTTTCTGCTACTGAAGGATGAGTGGACGTAAAACTGGCCTAGAAATCATAGGTCAGTGGATTAAATCTCAAAAGGAGATGTTTGTCTCTCATTTATTTCCTGGAGAGATTGCCTACACACACACACACACACACACACACACACACACACACGTCCTATCAACTTTGGGGGAATTGCTTTTTGGCTTTTATCTTCAGTAAGTAATTTAGGATGAGGCTTTGAGTCCCATGGCTATCTTCACCCAGGTACTGACTTCCCACAGTCAACAAACTACTAGGTGCATATTCCCTGATAAGGTCAAGAAAGGATCAGTGATTTTTAGAAGGTGACCAAAACCCCAAAGTGCTTATCCTTTTGGGATTTATAAATGCTTAAGTGTGTGTAAATAATTATCCTGGATGAAACTGACAACGATTCTGCGGAATTTCTGTGAGAATTTGTGAATGTACTTGAACACATTGCAAACACTGCGCCTTTGCGACAGTATCAAAGAAGTTTCAGATTGATAAGTAGCGTAATATTATTTTATTATTAAAATGATAAAAAAAATATATATATATATATATATATATATATATATATATATATATATATATATATATATATATATATATATATATTAATATAAAGTCATGTTACTGTAGAGTAACATGTTTTCTAGTTTTTTTTATTGCGAAGGAATGAGAGGATTAAAGAATTTAGTTAATGTTCTTTTAGTATCTTTGAATGTTAGAGGCTTAATCACTCGCATCCTGCCTTGATTACTCATTTCCCAAAGCGACTCATCATAGCGGGTCATCGCCATAAGAAGTCTCTCAAGGTTTTATTTGCTTCTCTCTTAGTCTCGTCCTACTTTTGGTATGAAGACTTTTTATATAGATCATCTGTTCTTTTGCCATCGGTTCAAACTTACCTGTTGTTGTAGTTTTTTTTCTTAAAAATTATTTATTTCCTCAGTTTCTTTTTTTCATCAAGATTAGCTTTTGTTTTACTTTCTCATATTAGACCGAGAGTATCTTTTCCTTTCTCTCGTATGCTTTTAGCAAGATTATCTTCTAAATTTCTCCCTATGTTTTTCAGTCTTGGTTGTGTTGTATTGCTTCAATATTTACCTGCTTTCAAGATTATTTCTCCCTTTACTCTCTTGTGTTTTATTAAGGTTGTCTTCTCTGTTACTCCCTTACGCATCGTTAGGATTGTCTCCTTTTGCCAGGGGTTCTTTCTTTTGTTACATTATTTATTTTTATCAAGAATAGCTTACTGTTACTCCGTTGCGTTTTATCAAAATTATTCTCCACCCTTTCGTCCTTTAATTTTCATCACAACTTTGTTATAAACTCCTTTTTGCTGGGTTACTTTTTCCTTTTTTTATTGCCTTACTACGTGTTTTGAACTTTCTCTTTCCTTTTGCTCTCTTCCCTTTTAATCAAAATGGGCTTCTGTTATGCTTTTTCTCTTTTATCATAAAAATACATGACATCTTTAGAAAAGTATATTAGTGTGACATTGCATCATTAGTTTTGCAAAGAGATTACTGGTAACTGTTACTAACGAGTCGTTTCTTCCTGAATACTAAGATCAGCCTGACAGTCTTAGCAACTAGACCGTTCCTCATTATCCAGGCCCATGACGGCACATGGACTGTAAAAGAAGAGGAAAAAGAGGAGGAGGAGGATGACGGAAAAAAGGACATACTCATGGATCCCATGACTTCTTCTGGGGCAGTTGATAAAACATTGACAAAGTCTCAAGTTCTCCCCCTCCCTTTTTTCCTTCGTTCGGCCCAGTTAAGAAGCAGTAGGCTATACCCACGGTCTAGAAGCCAGCGGCTATACCCAACCACTTACGTAAGTGCAGAAGTGTTCCTAAGTGGCGTATTGTGTGCCAGTCTCCCTCCCTATCTGAAAGCTGCAGGACATTTTCTCTTCTGGAGGATCATCGCGCTGTTCCTTAGCTCCAGTGTCCTTGAACCGGATAGAACTCGTTTTGTTGGGGTCACATCACCTCAGTTAAATCACTTCATAGGACAGCGGCATTTCTAAGAACAGTTCATGGCTAATCAAGGATCCAGTTCTAGGAAGCTGACTTAGATAAACAGACTTATTTGCTATATTAATACAATATATTATGACTTGTCATCCAGTAAATGCAATAATTTCATTCGCAAAGATATAAGCGCTTATAAATATTGCGCTGTAATTCAGATATTACATTCACCTAAAGAGAAATGTAATGTAACTTCTTAATCATTATGCAGTTGTTGTAAGTGTAAAACCTGCCATAGCAAGGTTATTATGCTTGAGATTGTTATTGGGTTCAAGAGGACCACAGCTGTCCCTTCTTAACACCTTCGTTCTGCCTTTTTAAACTCTGTATCATGTCTTGTCCGGTTTTTGTATGATTTTAGACAGTTTAAAGTAGTTAAGACGATTTGCTGGTTTTAAAAGAGGTACGTGAAGGTATAGGAAAGGAAAGAAGCACTAAGAAGGAGAGATAAAGAAACATTTAAGTTCAAGTCGTTGGAGTGATACAGATTCTTCAGTATTAAAAATAAACCTCATTCGTCATCATATTATAGACGACCGGCTGCTTAGATAGATAAAGAAGTTGCTCTTAGGATGCGTCTTTTTTTTTTATTTTTTATTACTAGTGTCTGGTTTCAATTCTAAGAAAATTTTGCACAGAAAATGGCGTAGATAAAATCTTGTGAGGTAAGAGAAGAGGAATAGAAAATGACGAAACATGACTGTCGTTTGCAGATTGTCTTCTGCTACACTTTCAGGTGTCCCCTGCACTCTTTGAGACACCACAATAGCTAGTTTCTCTTTTCGTAAATGTCTGTCTGTCATGCCTGACAATTATTCTTTTACTTTTTTTTTTTTTCTTACACTACCTTCCCTTTCGCTTTTGTTTCACACATTACTTCTGTTAAACCTGCCTTATCCCATACATGTTCCCACCAATGTTGCACAATTATTTCCCAAGGACCAGTACTCTTCCGTTCAGTTCACCATTTTCTTCAATAGAATGCAGCATGTTTAACATAAAGTGATTTTTGCGGCAGTTGATATCTTACATATAAACACTAGCTTCTCGTAACCTGGCTGAAGCATATTCTGAAACTTTTCATTACATTAATTCTCTCTCTCTCTCTCTCTCTCTCTCTCTCTCTCTCTCTCTCTCTCTCTCTCTCTCTCTCTCTCTCTATATATATATATATATATATATATATATATATATATATATATATATATATATATATATATATATATATATATATATATACATGCTTACATACATACATACATGCATATTTAGAGGAGTGGCGCCAGAAAGACAGATCTTTCCAGTTCTTAGTAATTATGTGGGGATGAGATTGCTTGCCTTATTTCCTTTTTCATAAGATAAGCTAACCTTGGAGCGTCTTCTGGTATCACGAAAAGGCCATGAGGCTAGCAATCACATTCCCATAGAGTTACTGAACTGGAAAGATCTGTCTTTCTGGCGCCACTCTTCTAAATGGGAAAGAAATGGGAAAGATATATATATATATATATATATATATATATATATATATATATATATATATATATATATATATATATATATATAGAGAGAGAGAGAGAGAGAGAGAGAGAGAGAGAGAGAGAGAGAAATGAATTAATATAATGAAAAGTTTCAGAATATGCTTCATCCAGTACCGCCGCTTAAATTACTTAACGTCAAATATGCTGCATTCTATTGAGGAAAATGGTGAACTGAATAAATGCTGGTAGATCGACTGGCAGCAGACAGGTATTCATGTTTTGAGAAAGCAGTTAATAAAATTTGTCTGTGAATAATATTATACTTGAATTGTTTCATCTCTTTCTTTTCAGTAATAGCTTGTACTTTTGATTTTGTTAACTGATTTTAAGGTTATTAGGAAAGTTTTGAGTTTTAGGGGTTAAGAAAGCAGCTTAGGTTAGAGTATGGCGCTCAGAGGGAAACTGATAAAGTTATTAAGCTGGAAACTGAGTAGAGAGCGGTTCAGTAATACCTGTGTCCACGACATCTGTCTTAAGTTTCTGAATGATAATCACGCTTTTCCTTTTGAGGCGCTTTTTCTCATCTGCATGACCAGTGACTTTTTTTTTTTTTTTTTTTTTTTTTTTTTATAAAGAAGACGCATTTCTTGTTTGTAGTTGATTACTTTATCCCTGTGTTTGTTGATTGCAGGTTTTGCCTCGTTCCTTATCTCAACTGACATTCTGAAATTACTTTGTCCTATGCAGCCTACCTCATTGTCTTCCAATCTCTTTTACATTTGTTTCCGAACTACGTTCTTATTGCTTGGGTAACCCCAAATTATTTTTTTTTATTTCGGCTCCAGTGTTATGAGCAATCTCCAGTGTGGATACTAAAATTCATTAAGATGTTATAAGCTATCTCTGAAAGAGCTTGTGTGCTTTCCTATCCTTTTCTCTCTCAAATTTATTTCATAACTGAATTCGACTTGTATTTCCTGTTGTTACTGTGTTGAGCTTTCATGTTGCTTAACAAGGGAATAAATTTGTCTAAAAATATGGTCCATTCTGCAGCCACAATCTCAAACCTTTGCTGAATACACCAGTAGTTATCGTTACTTCCTTTGTCCTTGTTCTGGTGTACTGCTTAGTCCTTACTTTTGTTACAACTCTGTCCCCTTTGTGGCACTGGTTTGTCCCCGTTTTGAGGTACTCAGCTTTCTCAGTCGTCGTTGCCATTTCTGTTCGTAGAAGAATTGGAGCAAGGGCAGCGAAAGGGTTGTCAGGTGTACTAAAAACTCTCTCTCTCTCTCTCTCTCTCTCTCTCTCTCTCTCTCTCTCTCTCTCTCTCTCTCTCTCTCTCTCTCTCTCTCGTCACCGTTTTAGCATTTTTTTTTCTAATAAAGGTTGTGTCCATGTATCCATATCTGTCCTTAGGGAGTCACTTCACACTTATCGTGGCTGCATCCTTTTAAGAATACTTTCCCCACATTTATTTGTTCATTGACTGATTCTTTCTATGTACATCAGGACTTTGCGACTCTCCAGCCTTATGAATTTCCGAATTTTCATCTTCCTTTGTCCTGTTGTATTAAGATAGAATAACCTATCTTATTAACTTCGGGCCTCGACCGGGCCATCTAATAGCTTGTCACAAAGGTTCCCAGAAAAACACGTGGAATAAATAGGATTTTGAATAAAAAGAAAGGCTTACGAAGAGAGAGAGAGAGAGAGAGAGAGAGAGAGAGAGAGAGAGAGAGAGAGGATGGGACACGAGATATACAATAAACAATGGGATGGAAAAACAATAGCTTGTCTAGGAGTCCACTAGCATAATAGCAAGGTCGTCTGGAATACTGCTCTGGCGTGGGTCATCACCTCTCTCTCTCTCTCTCTCTCTCTCTCTCTCTCTCTCTCTCGGAATCTTCGAATCTTCACAAGGGATGTATTCAGTATGCCAGGATTGTCTTATTTTTGATGTCTGTATTCATGGTTGGATTTTAAGGAAATTTTGTAAAGGTGTGCACTGTGAGTGGGGCACTTCAGCAGTTGGATCTCGACGAGGCTCCAGAATCTTTATATATATATATATATATATATATATATATATATATATATATATATATTGAACTTCAATACGATTTTATATATTAAACTTCAATAACGGGTTGGGCTGTTGATCATTGAAGCTTGGTAGGTTTCGAGATGGGTGTAAATTAAAATTTTTGTTAGCAGAACTAAATTGGGAATTCCTACATTTCGATGCTAATGTGATTAAAACGTCACATTTGTTAGATGATGGTCGTGAGAACAGTAGTTTTGTTTAAAAGTTTTAAATTTCTTTGATGTTGGTAGAAATATGAGCTTTCAAGGTGTTTGTGGTTTGTCAGTCGAAAGCAAAATTCAACCCAGTAGGGTTGAATAGTTACTTCATCTGAAACTTTCTTAGTACGTACACGAATCTGGAGCTCCTAGATCCTGTGACTACTTGCGTCTCGTACATGAATCCACAGTTCACCTGTATGCAAGTACCTGCGGGTTGGCCTACTCAAAGTCCTCATATTATTCCAGTCGAAAGGAAAGAAAGAAAAAAGAAAGGAGCAGGAAATGAGTTTGGTCTATAATCGAAGAAAAGCGCCAGATCGGCCTTTTGGAAGAGATTATAAGAATCAACGCAGACGAAAGACGGAACGAATTCCACAGCTTGGTAGTGGTGGAGGAGAGATTGCTGATCTTCTCAAAATAGGTTTACAAGCGGGACGTTTCGCTGGTGACCAAAGTAGTACTTGAAGGGAAGAAAAAATAGGACCACGTATAGCTAGAAAGGGCCAGGGCTACTGTGAAATGCAGAAAAAATATTTGCCTTAGTTGGTTGCTTTGGATTAAGCTGGCCTTGTGCCACTTGGGTGTGAGGTAGAGTAGGAAACATAGTGTAGACTTCCTGACCTTTCCAGCCAGCAAAGACGGACATTGCCTTTGGTTCGGTCTTATTAACAAGCGGGGAGCATAAAATGAAACGCTTTGACCATTCTTCTTGAGGGTTCTTGATTGTTTACTGTCTCCACTTTCCAGTAGACTTCGCTGGAGTGGCAAACTAGATGGTCTGTCAGTTTTATCTTACAGATTGTGGAGTTTCTATATCTTCTTTGGTACCTTCATTTGATCTGCACCGGCCGAGCTGATTTTAGCAGCCATTCCCGTATTCGTTTCTTCCGTATATAACCTTCCGTACATATAATATCACACCAGCTCCATATTTGTAGAACTAAATATATTATCCATTTCCACTTGTAAGAATTTTGTAATCTTGCCTCATAGTGTTACCACACAGAGGTGAGATTGTCGTTAAATAAAACCTTAATGCTAAACTAATACAGTTCTGTAAAGTTGTTATTCATTTGCTACATACCTGAAACTGATAACATCTTTAAAGGCTGGGAATTCTCTGGCTGAGACTTTTAAGTGAATCGTTTTGCAACGTAATATTTATTTGATAAAGGAAAAGAAGGGTTAAAGTATTTAATGTAGATTTCTTTGGATTAAGAGAGAAAATAAATTTCTTCTAGGTAGAGGACTAACATTGGAATCGTTTGGATGAAGTAACTGGGGGATAGCTTTCCTGTAAGTAGAGTCCTGTAAGAAAAATCTAGGTTTCCAGGTAGAGCAAATTCTTCGGGTATGGTTTTTTTTTTTTTTTTTTTTTTCTTAAGTAAGAAAGAAGTGAACGCGGGTCTTGGTTGTGCACCCGCATGGATTTTCTTCAGTGTGGTAAATAAGCGAGTCAAGTTCTAGAACACATTCTGCAGAATTTATTTTCTTTTGGTAAATTAAAATGTGCGATTACGGAGGAGTTCACGCAGTTCTTGGAACGTGAAAGATGCTGGAACTCTTCTTCTGTGCTTACGTAAACCTGGCGTTCTAGTTTTATCTGGCTGAATTAATTCTAGTATCCATACCCATGCTCTATTTGCCCTAGCCGTATCATCATAGGTGGCGCATTTGGTTTTCTTTCTCCGGATGGCGATCATATAAAATGAAGCTTGTCTACAATGTATGTAGTTTGCAAAATCCATACTCTAAAGTTGAACGATCATGCATTCCGTTGTTCCAGTTTCCTAATGGCTATATACCGTGTTATTCGGGTGATAGAAGTTATACCCAAGTTATATGATATGAATATGCACCTGTAGATATGGCTATATACCTTGTTATTCCCGTGATAGAAGTTATACCCAAACTGTGTGATATGAATATGTGTATATATATTTATGATATACTCGTGTTAAATTATATATATATATATATATATATATATATATATATATATATATATAATATATATATATATATATGTATGTATGTATTATGTATATAATGTGTGTTTGTGTAATAACAAAAATATCCAAGTAACTTGAATTATGTATGTATATATATATATATATATATATATATATATATATATATATATATATATATATATATATATATATATATATATATATATATAATGCACACAGCCTACATTAACAACTACTTAAGTATTCTTTTTGTTATTAAGTGTTATTAAGTGTACGTCTGTTTCTATGGAGGATAGTTGGACGGGTTCATGGTCGCTTTGTCATGCTCCTGAGAATGTAAGAACAGTAAAAATAACGTTAAACGAATTTGCGACGAAAATCAGAGTACCGAAAGACGATTCTTTAGTTGTGTAATCTTTCGTATGTAACAAAACATTTAATCTTAGAACCCAGATGAACAGGGGGGGAACAAACAATTCCGCGCTTTCAGTGGTTAATTCAAAAGTTCTCATTGGTCATACGTTTCATGCGCGCATAGCTCGTAAATGAGATATATATTGGTAAATGTCATTTTATTTGACATATCAAAACAGATAAGGATTTCTGTGTAATGACACCAACAGTTATAATGTTACAATGATGGCAGTCTTTGTAATAACAGCGGCAGCAGTGATGACTAAAAACATCAGCCATGGCAGCAATATAATATATTAATAATAACGATGAGAATAACATGTACACTCGGCAAGAAAAGTGAAGATACAGTTTTCTTTAGATTTCGTTCATCGAATTTTAATTTTTTTCTTACAGAAAACACATTATCTCGGTAAATTTACTCCAGAATATGAAAATACAATGCAAATTATATCATATATGTTAAATCTGCAAAACAAAAACGTTCAGATACTTAAAAACACCATGCATGTCCGAAGTAATCAGAATTTCTCAGATGACTTCGTTCATAGAGATCTTAAAGATAGTGTGTGGATATCTCTGTGTAGTACTGTTTATCAGAACGGCAATATTTACTCGTTTTCCGTTATGAACAGGCTTATTATTGCATCATCATACGAGGTAATGGTAATTTCTTTAATTTTTACAGATTCATATTTGTATTTCACGGTGTTAAAGGTCAGCTGGAATTAATGGCAGTAAATATTGTGACAGCTAGGGCAGGTTGACCCAATCTATTTAATCCGCAAGAGCGTTCTCTATGATGTGCGGAGTACCGCGATAACTTCGGCGGGAAAACACAAGTAACTGGATGTTTCTTAACGTTGCCATAGTCTCTCTCTCTCTCTCTCTCTCTCTCTCTCTCTCTCTCTCTCTCTCTCTCTCTCTCTCTCTCTCTCTCCATTGCCAAAACATACTATACAAATATATTATCGCTCAATCTCTAAAAGAAAAAATAATGAAATGAGTAGCTCTACATATAGGCCTCTCTGCTTACACAACAGCTCTCTCTCTCTCTCTCTCTCTCATAACATTGCATTCGTTCCTTATTGTTCCCCAAGTTTTTCGTTGGACATAGCTCAAATTTAACTCTTGATTTCATTATGGAAGATCGCGTTTCCGATCATGCAAGCATTCCGTTCATTGTGGTGTCATAAATTCATATGTGCAAGGTTACTTCGTAGGTTATGTGGAAAATGTTTATTTTGCTCAGAACTGTCGCTGCAAATTACAACTTGAACGAATACTGTAAAGCTTACTACTGCATTTAAGTATCAATGATTTCAGAACTGTAGAATATGATTGAAAGTTATAGGAGGTCAAGCAAAAAACAAACACAATAAGACTGAAGCTCCTCCCCTTTCTAAAGTTGCCAGATGTCTCATTATTTAGCAATATATGTCCGAAGATTTAAAAAAACTGTATCCTCACTTTTCTTGCCGAGTGTACCAGTGTGATATGGTGAAAAGAATTAAAAACTATTTTCCTCCCCAACAGTAAAAATGATACTAAGGACAAAAAGACCAAACATAAGACTGACAAAACAAACAGAATGCTCCTACTTGTCTTATCTGCGGACTTACGGAAGGTAGTCCAAATGAAATGCACGGGAAGAATTAGAAAAACTTTACTCGTTCTTTTTAAAAGGGTGACCTAATATATATTGATTATAAATTTTTATGCGAGGTTGAACTTGCAAAGTACTGATGATGTTTAATAACTACTACTGTACTACTGCTACTTAAATTATGGTAAAGTGTGATAATCATTTTTGCAATTATCTCATGGAAGGGGCACACTCCACTGTAATTCCCGGATTATTGCACGATCTTAGTTCGGTCCAAACGAACAGTGAAATTCGATCTTATCTCCTCAGTGTTGGAGCGAATATGCTATTACTGCTTGATTGCATGCTCTCTTTGCTTGACAGCAACCTTTGCAGGGTTGATTGCAACCTTTCCGCCGGTTGGCTGCTTCCCCTTCTGGAGCCCCTGTTCTTGGTGGCAGTTGCTTCCTGTATCGCTCTTTGTTTTGTGTCCGTAGGATGTTTATTTTTTTTCTTCTGTTGCGCTTCTTGTTTGTCCTGGAATGCCCTCAGTTCAGTCTGTTGTGATAGAATAGAGTCAGCTGGAAAAGGGAAAGATGGAAAGTAGACCGAACTGCAATTTTCAGGAATAAAAATCAGTATTATTATTTGAGCCTGTATGACTAAAGAGTGGGAGCAGACCCAGTTGCTGGTTCTTTAAGCAGTATGAAGCATAGTCTTTCAATTGCTGAGGGTATTGAATGTTTTGATGAGTAGAATAAACTCAGTAGCATGGCTGCATAATAAGGTAAACTTTGGCTGAGAAGTGAAGGAAGAAAAAAATTGAGAGAGATTCGCCTGTTACTTTAGGCGTGTATCCCTTTGCAGCTGGTTCATTCTCTTTGGGGACAGAGATGGGCAAAATGCTGCAGTCCAACGAGGAAACATGAGAGAATTGTGAAATGTCGTAGTGTTTGCTTTGGTAATAACAGACTTCCTTTTAAGACAGTATGAGATTTTACTGTTTATTTGGAAATTGCAAAGGCTGTATGCTTAACTAATCATTTCCTTCGATGAACTGTTACTTGTTTGAATACGTAATTGTATCACCAACGTATCCCTCGCTTGACTTTTTGTCTGGTAATGCAGTGCACCTCATGAATCGAGATTTCTTTTTATTCTCACCACCAACGAATCACTTGCAGAATTCTGCAGCTGGGATATGCGTCAGTGCTACAATGTATCACTTCGACAACACGGTGTTTGCCTTTCATTCTCTTCCGTCTGAGCCCTTTATCTTATTAATTTTTCACTCATTAGGCTTACACGATTTATCATTCCTTTGGATCTCCGGTAGGCCCGTGAAATTTCAAAGTAAGATATCCATGAAGGTAGATGGGATGCTTCAGGAAGTTGTGATTAAGAAATCAGTTAGCCCATATAATTATCCTCTGAATTTGGTCCCCCAAAAAGACCGTACATGGAGAGTTTGTGTTGATTTTCGCAAACTTAATGAGGAAACTATTCTTGGTCGTCTCCCTGGGCCGTGTACTGATGACAATCTATCGGTGCTAGGGAAATATTCATACTTCACCTCCTTAGATTTGTTGAGAGGTTTTCACCAAATTCCTTTGGAGGAGAGCAGCACAAAGTACACAGCATTTAGTACCCCGAGAGGGCGTTTTGAACTCTGAAGGATGCCTTTTGTCAAAAGTTGCGTTGTGCTCTAACGCGTACAGTAACTGACCCATCAGTTTGTCCGTTTGTCTTGTTTGGTGCTCTGGCTATCTCTTCGTCTGCAGAGTCTAAATTTCTTATTGTAAGCGCCCTAACTCGAGCACTATACTGTCCCCAAGATACAGAGTCGGGTCAAGTCAAGTTCATGCTTAGAGGAGGTCAAATGTCAAATAGGAATTTGCTAAGGGCTTTGTGTTGTTATATTGATTTTCTTTGTGAATGTAAATAAATGATGAAGAGGGAAAAAGTTTCAAATAAAACCACCAGTCTATAACGTTCCCCTGATAATTGTAGGCTCGTCGAAAACGTGGAGACGAAATTGCGTGTCTGGATTTGGATGTATTTCTGCAAAATGGCAATTGCCGGATGCTTCCCGTACGTGCTTTGTTGCCATGTACAAAGCAAACCCCGGAAGTGGAATAAAAGAAAGCATTTGATTTTTTTTTGTAGTTGTTTATAAGGGTTTTGGGTTTTGTGCATACATGTGGTCGGTTCATTATTCCCGTATCAATCTTATTATTATTATTATTATTATATTATCTTGGTTGTAGTAGGAGTAGTACGTGTTACCGGTATAAACGTGGTCGACAAAATATTCATCGCACAAATAGATTCGTTATTACCACCATTATCATCATCATAACCGCCTCTAATGCCTGCGACGCAAAAGGCCCGTGTGAAATTCCACCACTCAAGTCGTACCTGTGCTGTAGTAGTAGGTGTACTATATATGATGATATGGGTATAAGCATGGACGATAAAAATCTTATATTCATCTTGCAAAACGAATCACATTATTATTCAGTCACTCAGCAATGTGGACCAACCTAAAATTGGCATCAGCCTGCCGGTTACCTTTCAAATAACAGAAAATTAGAAAAAATCAAAGTAAACACCCCAAAAAAAGCCAACGCAAAAACCAATATGCAATGATTTTAGGGCAAATATAATTCTGAGTTCGTTTCAGGATTTTTGTAAATATAGACCGAGAAGTAATTGCATAGAATACTGCTGAGAAACAGCCATATCCTCTGATAGCGGTTAGCTCAAGAAAAATGTTAATGGATCCTGCCACATTCATACTCTTAACAACTGAATCCTGAATTTTGTTGCTTCTTACACCCAGCAGCACGTTGAACCTCCTTAAGCACTGGGGCTTTCACCTAAGTCTTCAGGCTTCATACTATTATAAGGTCATACTTGCCTGTAACTCCCTCATGCTATCTATTCAGCACTTTCTAGGTCTTTCTCTCCTGTTTCACCCTAACATTTCCGAACTTTTTACTCTTTTTCTCACACTCATTGTATTCCGTTCTTTCCACAGACCTGCGATCAATCTTTATACCCACGGTAACCTTTTTACCTCTTTCTACGTATCCACGTTTCTCACCCTTGCAGTTCTGCGCCACGTATACTAAGCAAACCTTTTACTCTTAGTAGTTTGTAGAAATATAAAATATATATATATAATATATAAATATATATATATATATATATTTATACATATATATATATAGTATATTTATACATACACATATATAGTATATACATAGTTGCAGACAGTTTATTCTTAGTTGTAGAAACACACACACACACACACATACATATATATATATATATATATATATATATATATATATATATATATATATATATATATATATAAAATGTGTATATATGATGTGTTTGCCCGTGTATATGTGCGTGGTGTTTGCGTTTACTGTATACATGCATGTATATGTGTACATGTAAACGCACAATGTTATTTCTACAACTTCAAAGAATAAACGTCAGATCACATGAACCTCTCGCCATTGTTTCGAGAGCAATAGATGAGGAGGCAGGCAACAACCTCACTTTCTCACATCAACGAGGGTCCCAGAAAGGGCCCGGTGGGGGATAGTTACATTCCTTTTTAGGGTATTTTGAAACTTCAACTTCCTGCAGGAAATAATCGGCTTTCGGAGGGTGGAGGGGAAGGGGGAGGGATGGGGAGTTGGACTCACTTTCTATTCACTTTCGAAGAGCTCCGTGCGCGAAGGACAACGCGCCAGCTCAAGTTTGATGTGAAATGGCGTGGGACTGGGTCACTGTTTCCTTCCAGGTTTCCTGTAATCACCCTCTTGCATGATGGGCTTTTGGTTTCTTTCAGGTCTTATGGAATAACCCTATTGTGTGCTGATGGATTTATTACTTCCAGTTCATGTCGAATGACCTTATTGGATGCTGAGGCATGTAGAATGGGCGCATCCAGTATGTTGAACTATTCGATGCTTTCAGTTTATTGTAGGACGACTATGTTGATGCGTAGGTATTCGTCGTTTCCTTCCTGATGATGGAACGAACTTCACTGAGTGTTGAATTGTTAAGTCATATCTGATGGACGTCCGTACAAGGACTCTTAACGAGAAGTGGAATTGTTTCTGGTCATTACCGGTTGAAATGTAGCAGCTTACAGGTACATTCCTGATGATTGCTATCTGTTTTTCTTATTCAGAATTTTTACTGAAGAGTTGAGAGAGAGAGAGAGAGAGAGAGAGAGAGAGAGAGAGAGAGAGATTGCAAAGCAGTGGCACCCTCTGATGAAGAGATGATAGACGTATTTATATGGGAAAGAAGGATAAAAGAAATTCTAGAAGCACAGTAGATATGCACTCTCCCACGATCTAGTAATGATTGGAATGAAGCGATGATTAAATCGGTTGACTCGAATTTTCGCGACATATTGCACATGTAAAGTAAACACTGGGAAATAGTATTTACTTTTCACCCTCAGATGTTAATCTACCAGATATTTGAATTTTTTTTATATCTTTGATAAAGCTTTGTATATCTTGTAACGTATGAAAAGATTGCTGTTTACCTTTGTAATAGGGAAAGAATTAAGCTGACTTATGATATCCTGCATAAAAATTAACAGTTTTTGGCAAACATGCTGTACAAGGAAACTGGTTTGATTCAGTTGTAATTAGTCGTAAAAAGCTTAGGGACCTTTTTGTTTTATTTTACTTAAACTTATCAGACAATGAATGAAAATGGGGGATATGACAAATGTAAGTAAAATTAAGGTACATAACGGAATTAGATGGTAACGTTGAAACAAAGAAAATGAAAACGAAAGTGCGAATCTCAGTCCGGAATGCATTCGTGATCTTATTGGAGTCTGCAAGGTTTTTTTATTTTTTCTAAAATTTTTGGTTGTAATTTTTTGTCTGGAGGAAACGTGCCGGTGAGTTATGAGTACAAATCATATCAACCACTTTTTAAGAGTGCATACTTTTACCCACGCCTTTCATGTCTTTAGAAGTATTCACATTACAAGAGTACCAGAATATACCCGGGTTGACATCAGTGTATTTTTCTTCCTATTAACACTACAGACCAATTCTGTCTAACGGAAATCCTGACCCCTTTTTGCTCGTTACTAAATAGAGCACTGGGAAATTTTAGACCTTATCTTTATTTTCTTACTGATAAACGTTTCTTTTGGACCATTTAAGAAGATTCTAAACTTTTTGTTGTTCATTTACAATGATTATTAAAACATTTTAGAGGTCCTTTATGATGATTATCAAAAATTTGCTATTGATATTTGAAGTTTTTATATATATTTTATATATATATATATATATATATATATATATATATATATAATATAATGTATATGTATTGTATTGTGTTTGTGTATCATGTATGCATGCATATATCAGACAATGCATACATATGCATATATAATTTGTTTTCTTGAAAAATATAAAGTCTTGTTACTTTTAAAAAGTGATTCCTGTGCGACGGAGTGAATGTTGACTTTTTTTTCCTATATATTTTAATGGTTTTACTAAACTTCTGTGTTGTATGTATGACATGGCTGTTCCATCCCACGAAACCTCCAAAACTTGAGACTATCACCAGAAATGAGTCCTGCTGTTCGCCAGCAGAGAAGGGTTGCTCAGCAAAAGTTTTCACGAGTATAAAACAGTCCCTTTTCAAGCTTCGCGGTGTTATGAAAGAGGGAAAATACTTGCCTCGTCATTTTCATGAATGGCCAGTGTTTGTAGACTGTACATGCCAAGAAGTGCAAGAAAAAAGATAGTGAAAATAACCATGAACTGTATCGTTGAAAAGTCTCTCTCTCTCTCTCTCTCTCTCTCTCTCTCTCTCTCTCTCTCTCTCTCTCTCTCTCTCTCAATGAGTGTAATCCACGTCGCGCTTCATTCATCAGATCGGGTCGTTTCATTTACTGACTAACTGTTACGCTGGCTTTGCCTTATTAAGCTTGGTTAGGTATGCACTCACGCGCGCACACACATAACATGCGCATACAGATGTACATACAGACACACATTATATATATAAAATATATAATATATATATATATATATATATATATATATATATATATGTATATATGTATATATATATATGTATATGTGTATGTATATTATGGTAATGATGGGGTTTAGTGGATGGTTTATAGTAAGTTAATTAATCAATATACTGCTAAGAAACTGTTCTGCCCAACAGTTTCATCTTGAACAGAATATTTTAGCGTTATTATACCAAATAATGTATTATTATTATTATTATTATTATTATTATTATTATTATTATTATTATTATTATTATTATTATTATTATATCTGTAATGTGTATGGAAACATCTAAGAATTCCCCTTTTATTACTAAATATGATGTACATAGAAAATATGAGATTTACAGAAAATTCTGACAAAAGTTGACGTTTTATCCTTGGAAGGATATGATCCCTTGTGCTCGATGTTTAGAGGGTTAAGGGATTAGGGCATGGTGGTGCAACAGGAAGTTGTAACAGGGACGTTTTGTGGCTCCGAGAAATATTTATATTATATATTGTGTATTTCGTTGTATAATTTATTTTTCTATGTTTTTCCTCCTCAGTGAGAGAAAACGAATAACCAAATGTGTTAATGCAAAACTGAAGAAAGAATTACGAGAAGGTGACATTTGAAATTAAGTCCTTAGAAACCGTCATAATTCTTTATTATTATTATTATTATTATTATTATTATTATTATTATTATTATTATTATTATTATTATTATTAATTAACACACACTGAACAAGCCAAACAGCTCGTTTATTTCCAAGAGAAATTTCCGCAGATGGAATGCTCACATGTGATAAAAAGAGGAGAAAATAGAGCTAAGGTAAGAAAATATTTAATGCTAAATATTGATGAAGAAAGCATCCAGTCAAGAGGGAATTTATTTAACTTTAAATCCTGGTATGGAAATCTCCACAGAAAAAAAAAATGCTAATGAAGTGTTCTTGTGGAAGATAGCACGTGCAACCCGGACGCAGAGAGAGAGAGAGAGAGAGAGAGAGAGAGAGAGAGAGAGAGAGAGAGAGAGAAACACTACTTACCTCCTCCGCTCACTGAAAACGAAAGTTGTCGACGTGACGCTCCAGCGCGAACGAAATCTCCCGTAATGTTTCGCATCGTTACCTTCGGTTTGAGTCGCTTCTTTCCAAAGTTTACGCCATAGTTGCTATGCTCATTCAGTAACTGGACTTGGATTTATTCTTTAATCAAAATAGTCATATATTCAAGGAATAATTATGTAAATTTTTCGGTAAAAATATGAATCAAACAAGACGAAACAATCTGAGAAACGATGAGTTCAGGTGGAACTGTAGTGGCTACCTATTTCGCTTTCTCTTTTATTTGATAGCAGTTACGCAACGGAGAAAAACAATGTTTGGCAACTCTCAAAAGGTTGAGTTTTAACAATTATATATTTATATATCTTTTACAATATCTGTGTGTCATAGTCTCATCTTGCGTGATGTCTGCAGAATTTAGCAACTTAGCAGCTAGTCTGTTTGCACAGAGACGCGCAATTCTTGACATAAACAAATGAATATGAAAACAAAATAATGATAAAAATGCAATGGGAAATGCCTTCTCATCTTGCAAGAATATTATAAACAAATTCATCCCTTCTTTCTCTCGCTCTTTTCGTAAGGGTGTTAATTCTGTTAAAGCTCGCTTTGCAAGTGAACCGCTTCATTCCATATTCCATATGAGCATCTCTTGATTATACTATTATTATTAGTAAATGTTTTTTTTTCAGATATTAATTTATCGAGGAAAACGAATTACAGGTGATAAAGCAAATAATAATAATATACATTTGCTCTGGAATCGTTGCCTATCAAGGGAACTGTCTTCGTGTTGTAAAAAAGGAACAGCATGAGCGACCTACGGGAAAAAGAGAGATATGATTAATCATGAAAAATCTCGATGTTTGTGTATGCTTGTTTGCTCGTCTGCTTCTCCTTTCATTCGGGGAGTCTTCCATTCACTCTCGAATTGCGTCATTCACAACTTTTGCCGGTTTAGCGCGCCACCGAGCGACCGAACAAACTAACTTATTAATGCTTCGTATGTCGTCGTCGTTTCTGATGCCATTCGCTGAAGTTTCGGGATGTCGCTTTGCTCGGCTTTCACCCGTTCGTTCGCTGTTCTCGTTGAATGTCCGCTTTCCGTTGGCTTCGCAAAGACTTCGCTCAGTTCCGTTCGTTATGTGTGTAGGAAAGGGTTTGTGGAGGAAAGAATCGGTTTCAATAGGATGATTACAATTTTTGCTGTAAGGTCATATTTTTTTCACCTGTTATCGGTTGTTGTTATTTCATTAAATCTCTCTCTCTCTCTCTCTCTCTCTCTCTCTCTCTCTCTCTCTCTCTCTCTCTCTCTCTCTCCACCCATCGGCGCCTGTGACCACTGCCGTCATGACGCCTGAGATAACTTTTAATAATTCAGTTTGCATCCTGCCAATATTAATTGTGTGTAGGTGTATAAACCCAGTAATGATATGGAAGTTTTCTACACAATGGGTCATCCTCAACCCAGCAGTGTAAGTGTAAATATGGCATTGACCGTTATGTTGATTTTTCTCTGGAACCACTGGTGGGAGGAATGGCTTCTTGTTATATATATATATATATATATATATATATATATATATATATATATATATATATATATATATATACTGTATATTATATATATATATATATATATATATATATATATATATATATATATTATATTTATATGAGAAGCCATTTACATTTATATGTATGTGTGTGTATGTTTGTATGTATGTATGTTTGTGTGAGTTCGGTTGCGAGCAAGCGTACATGTAAATAGTTATCACAACCCACATTACATGGAGAGAAAGCTTTCCGATGCTTTGCATAAACGCCCACAAACGCAAACACATTACCAGACTAACGATCTAAAGCAAGTGGAGGTGTGTTATAAATTTACCCATGGTAATCAAAATCCAAGAAAGGTTAGAAAATATATACGACATGAAGACGAATCCCCTTGTCCAAAAAAAAAAAAAAAATATTAAAAGAATTAAAGGAACTTAAGAAAGCAGTTTTCACCAGACCATTATAGTTATTCTCACCCCTTTTTAGGGTGGCCCGAAGGGTTTGTTCTCATGAAATGAAGTAGAATTTACTCAGTATAAAGAATCGCAAGTTCGTCCAGAATTGTAAAGGAATGTCACACCACAAAGACTTGTTTTATGTTGATTATGATTGTCTGTAAAGAAATAGTACTGATATCTATACTGATTAAAGCCATTTGTAGAAAACTGAGAAAGTTCAGTGTTGAACCTGCTCTGTAGGGAGGTAATTCCGTCAGTGCACCTCATGCGGTGCACTGTAGGCGTTACTTAAGGTTCTTTGCATCATCCCTTCGGCCCATAGCTTCAACCCCTTTCATTTCTTTTACTGTGCCTCCTTTCATATTCTTTCTTCCCTCGTATTTTCCACCCTCTCCTAACAATTTTTTAATAGTGCAACTGTGAGGTGTTCCTCCTGTTACCTTTCAAATCTCTTTACTTTCATTTTCCGTTTCAGCTCAGAATGACCTCATAGGGCCCAGTGCTTGACCTTGGGCCTAAATTCTATATTCGGTTCAGTGCTTAACGTGAAAGAAATTTCCTATTAACTGAAAAAACATTAAACAGAGAAAAAGAGGAGTGTTAAAAATTGGGAAAAGTTTCAGCTTGTCTAAGTAATTAATCAAGGAAAGAGAACGTTGAATGATTATTTTAGAACAAAAATAGAAAATTTTGCCAAAATGACAGTAATTTACTCTGATAAAGGAAATGGTAAAATATTAAACAAAATCACTTACTCCCATTAAGAACACTGTGGTATCTGGAAATCAGATTGTAGTTTTTGTCCGCAAAGATAAGGAGCTTGCACTTTACTTCTTGTTTGCTTGTTTCACGATACTTGATGCTCACTACTTTTCCGGAAATTGAAATTCCCGGAGCGTGTTTGCTAATTCCTCGAATTGAATCCTGTTTGGTCTAATATTTTTCTTGATTTTAGAATTTATTTGGTTATATATAATCATGTTAACTGAGCTCAAAGTTATTAATACGAATAGCAATAGTAATTATTATTATTATTATTATATTATTATATTATTATTATTATTATTATTATTATTATTATTATTATTATTCATCCTGGGTAAAACGAAGAGTTGCTACTGCCATCACCATTATTAACTAGAATAATGATAACTACCATTGTTTCTATCATCCTCACCTTCCCTATTTTTCCTCACGGCAGCTAGAGCCCATGACATGGCACGTAAACCATCGACGCGCGTTCCAAACTCGGAGGCGTGAAAAAACGAGATAGTTGAAAGTGAAACCATCTTTTCCTTGTTCGTGCATGAGAGAGAGAGAGAGAGAGAATATCTTTTCCGGGATAGCATTTATATCTTAATTAAACGAGAGAGAGAGATAGAAGGAGAGAGTGAGTGAGTGAGTGTATATCTTTTCCGGGATTGCATTCGTATCTTAATTGAAAACGAGAGAGAGAGGGAGAGAGTATATCTTCTGGGATTGCATTTGTATCTTAATTGAAAATGAGAGAGAGTATATCTTTTCCGGGATTGCGTTTGTTTCTTAATTGAAAATGAGAGAGAGAGAGAGAGGGAAAGTCTATCTTTTCCGGGATTGCACTTGTATCTTAATTGAAAATGAGAGAGAGTATATCTTTTCCGGGGATGCATTTGTATCCTAATTGAAAATGAGAGAGAGAAAGAGAGAGAGAGAGTATATCTTTTCCGGGGTTGCATTTGTATCTTAATTGAAGATGAGAGAGAGAGAGAGGGGTATCTTTTCCGGGATTTCATTTTTATCTTAATTAAAAATGAGAGAGATAGTAGAAACTGCATGTATGCCGTTTTTTATACACACACCAGCGCACATGCTATAGTTTCACTGAAACCTCCCCCTAATTATCCTCCTATGCGTAATGCTCTGAATTTTGCAATTTTCATAACAGCTTCAAAGCAGAAATCAGCAGTTGAGAACATTTGTGTGTAGGCATTCGTGGGTTCAGGCGTACGTATAATATTCGTATACTTGCAAAATATTTGCTTAAATTGTTGATGCCTAACGTGGCAGATAGAAATGGATGTTGTACTGACTGCTGTCTATTTCTTTCTTTGAATGCTACCTCGATTCACGGTGAAGCTTTATGAGATAGGAGATGATGTTATGGGTAGTGTGGAGGGGGCTGATAAGCGGGTGGTAGTAAAGAGAAGCCGCAGAGACATGCAAAAGTTTGAAAGTGATGTTAAACGGAGATGGATAAGCGTTAGTAAGAGCAACGTCAGTTGAAGACAAGAAAAATAGAGTCGTTAACGTTAATAAGGATGGTGAAAGAATTCAACATATGTTGTATTCCTAAAAGTATTGAAGACATTTTGAAAGGTCATGATAGGAGGGAGAAGTCGATCACAGAATAAGTGAAGCAAAGAAAGTAGCAGGATCTATGCTAATCGTTTAGAAGGAAAGAATTATCTGTAAAGAAAAGTTAGGATCAATGAAAGAATATTAAGCCTGCTCTTCTTTTAGGGAAGTGGTGAAGTATTGATGCTGAAAGTGAGGAAAGTGGTAGTTGTTGAGATTAAATTTCTTGGTGTAGTTCTTGGAGTGTGAACGGGTGAATGAGTGAAAAATGATTCCGTAAAACTTTTTCATAGGAAAAAGTAATCACTTCGCTTTATGTAAAATTTATACACACACATAAACACATTATATATATATATATATATATATATATATATATATATATATATATATATATATATTGTTACGTGGGTCATTCGGCAGACTAGTTTAATTATTAATTACTGTTATTTATATAGCCTTGCTTTACCCAAGATACATGTAATCCCATCAATTAAGGCTAAAAGTTACCCAAAAAGATATAATTAATTTAATTAGATTTGGTTGCCAGTTGAAGCTAAGTTACTGAATATTTTGATTTATTATTCTCAGAAACAAATGAATTAAATCAACCACATTGATCAACCATCTACAGTAGTTCAACAAAAATATGAATGAAAGTAAGAGAGTCTACGGGAGCCAATAATAGCTCCAACTTCGTCCCCCCTTTGGACACACAATATTTTCCCTACTTTAGGGTATGACGCAACAGCTGAGTAGCTCTCGTGTCCAAGTGGGCAATCGTTTTTATTGCTTTTTAGGCTGAAATATATATATGTATGTAGAATCTATTGGTCACTTTTTACCAGATACATATGTAATTGTTAAGAGGGCATTGTGGCTATTACAATTACATATGTATCTGGTAAAAAGTGACCAGTACATATGTATTTCAGCCTAAAAAGCAATAAAAACGATTGCCCACTTGGACATGAGAGCTACTCAGCTGCGATGGTGAGGATGGGTCTATTCCTGCTCTAATAAACATATCTGAAAGCGACAGGTATATGCATGTATGAGAGGCAATAGACATTTATCCTTCTTGTGGTCAGGTCGGCAACCTGACCTCCTTGTGATTATGGTGACATGGGTTTGTTTCCCGCTACTGGACTATCACAACCACTTCAATTTCTTGCTTTTGTATCTTAAGGCTTTGTAGTGACAAGCGTATCCAAAAATCGTGAAGAATTCAAGAAGTTAAGAAGGCAATGTGGCTATGACAATTACACACACACACACACACACACACACACATATATATATATATACATACATATATATATATATATATATATATATATATATATATATATATATATATATATATATATATATATATATATATATATATATATATATTATGATCACTATCATCGTCACTCCAATGCCGTGTGATGCAAAGGGCCTCTGAAATTCTGCAACTCATGTCTTCCATGTGCTTGATCTTTCACAAATCTTCACTTGCCTCCAGTCTCCTTTGTATTAGTTCTCATATAAATAGGTCTGGCCCTTCCTACTCTTCCAGTACCCACAGAAACCCATCTGGCAGTGTTGCATAGTATTCTTCCAGAGGTTATGCGAAGGACATGTGTAAGCCATTGTCATCATCTTTTCATCATTATCTCACTCATATAAGGAACCTCGATAATTTCCCTTGAGGTATCATTTCCAACTGTACCTGCCATATGACTCCTAATATTCTTTTTAAAGCTTTTTTTTTTTAAATTGATGAAATCTTATAGGTACAGTTTTATTGTCGTACCATGATTCATGTGTGTATATCAACACAAATAGAACTAGTTTTGTGTGCACTCTTACTTTTGTTTGCCATCTCAGTCTATTTCATTT